>NC_081558.1:127011972-127155423 GCF_022355385.1 Mustela nigripes | reverse complement strand
CCAGAATTGCTGTTCTTCTTCTCTTCGATCTGCCGATGGATTTTCAGGTGTTTGCAATCTTTAGATAAGCTATCTAGCTGATCTCTGGCTAGCTGAAGCAGTCTCAGCTTGCTATTTCTCCGCCATCTTGACTCCTCCTCTGATTGTGAAGATTTATCTTGTCAATAAAATTTTAAATTCAATATAGTACTAATTTTTTATACATTTGTATTTTTATTATATAATTTATGCATTTATTGTGAAAAGATTTGAATATAAAGATAAAATAACAAAATAAAAATCTGTCATAATTTCACACCAGAGATATCCACTGTTAACATTTTGGAAGATCTAAATAATATAAATACAGATGTAAGTATAAATGTAAATATGTATGTTTCTATTTTAACAAGATGGGACTACGCGTACTTTTAAAAATCACATTTACTTACTATGGTATGAGTGTATTTAAAACAGTCTTTGATTCTAAACGTAGAGAAGTTTATGATACATTTGAGATTGATTTACTTCCAGAAAGGATTAAAAACACCCATTTATTTGATGCTTTAAGGAAAAATACATATTAACCTAGAAAATTATTTTACGTGAATCAACTTCTTTCTTCTTTCTTTCTTTCTTTCTTTCTTTCTTTCTTTCTTTTTTAAAGATTTTATTTATTGACAGAGAGAGATCACAAGTAGGCGGAGAGGCAGGCAGAGAGAGAGAGGGGGAAGCAGGCTCCCTGCTGAGTAGAGAGCCTCATGCGGGGCTTGATCCCAAAACCCTGGGAGCATGACCTGAGCTGAAAGCAGAGGCTTTAACCCACTGAGCCACCCAGGAGCCCCAAATCAGTTTCTTTCTTAATGATGCTTGTGTCAGTGAAGAAGTACTGTACTTTATTATCTTCATCCTGTAGAGCAGTCATTACCATCCTGTATTTAGATTAAACATGTTAAAGTAATCTTTTCTTTCTTGCTTTCTGCTTTTTCTTTCTTCTTCTTCTCCTTTCTTTCTTTTTTTTTTTTTTTCAAATAAAGTAAAAGGAATCAATAATGAAAGTGATAATTTAAGGATGTTTTGAATGGAAAAGAGTATACATTCTCTGGCTGGAGTTGATGTGATTTAAAACCATCTGCTTCTTTTGCTTGAAGTGCAGTTAGCATTGTATCCATCTGCCTACATAATTCGGAAGGATGGGCAGATCCAGATTCCAAAAGCTGTGTTTCCATTTGTTAGTTCATGTGACAAAGATTTATTGAGCACGTACTTCATGTGAGTCCTGTGTTAGATGCTTATTTAACGCAAAGAGGTTTTAGATGTGCCCTTTGTACTCAGAGAAGTCCCATAAGAAAACAAAGAAGAAGGGGTGCCTGGGTGGCTTAGTGGGTTAAAGCCTGTGCCTTCAGCTCAGGTCATGATCCCAGGGTCCTGGGATTAAGACCTGCATCGGGCTCTCTGCTTGGCAGGGAGCATGCTTCCCCCTCTTTCTGCCTCTCTGCCTACTTGTGATCTCTCTCTCTGACAAATAAATATGTAAAATCTTAAAAAAAAAAAAAAGGAAAACAAGAACACAATTATAATTCAATATGGTGGGGCAACAGGGGAGAAGGGAGCTTAGAGGGGTATAGGGCAGGAAAGGCTTTTTTGGGCATGGTCACTTGAGTGGGGAAGCAGACTGAAAGTGAACACAAGATGATAGGTGAGTGGCAAGGGGAAGTGGGGTGTTTCAAGATGAGGGACCACATGTATACAATTGTGGGGACAAGAGTTTAAGACATAAGGTGGAACAAGGTTTGGGAAGTAGCCATGACCTAGTAGGGAAGCATTGTGTGCTGTACTGGGGAGTTGGAATTTTATCCTGAGGGAACTGGGAGTCATTGGACAATGATCAGTGGAGATAGGAGAACAGCTGTGGTTTTAAGAAATCATTCTGGCAGCTGTGTGAAGAGGCTGTGAGTTGTGCTAAAGAATGATCAGTATCTGAACTAAGGTGTTGGACAGGAAGTTACTGAACTGATGAACTTGCTGATTGGTGTATGTGGGGGGCAAAGCAGTGGATGGCAAAGGGTGACATCAATATTTTCATGCTAGGTGACTGTGTGCACTGTGGTATCTTCTACAAATGAGAAATGCTCTGAATCAAGCACATTGACAGGGTAGGTCAAAGATGATGAGTTTGTTTGGATATGTTCAGCAGGCAGTTGGATGTGTGGATCTTGAGCTGAGAGATCTTGAGCTATAGACTAGTACGACGCATTAGTCTTGTCTGGGAACATAAGCAGGAAATCAGGGAAGGGCAGGATCACTCAGGTAATATTTGTGGATTCAGAGGGCTCCTTGAGGATCACCATCATTTAAAGTATTAACACAGAATAGTAGTTAAGGGTGTGGGCTCAGTTGTCTAGGTTCAAATCCTAGTTCTACTAGTTACTGGGCAAGTTCCTTATTCTCTCTGTCCCTCAGTTTTCTCACCCATAATATGGAGATAAATTATAATTGAGTCATAGGTTAGTTGTGAACCCTAAAATGAGTTAAAATATTAAGGTATATTTAATAGGACTGGTTTATAGTAAAAATTCAATGGATTTAGCTTTAATATAATATAATAATGATTAAAGGCAATTTGGCTAACACCCTCCCTCCTTTTTTTTCAGTGAAGAATGCAGAATAGTTGTTGTCAAAAGGGTAGAGGAGAAATCTATGAGAGGAGTCATAAGAATTAGAGTGGGCCAGAAGAAAACTGAGTTGTATTAAATGTTATAGGAAAGAAAAACCAGGGGCGCCTGGGTGGCTCAGTGGGTTAAGCCGCTGCCTTCGGCTCAGGTCATGATCTCAGGGTCCTGGGATCGAGTCCCACATGGGGCTCTCTGCTCAGCGGGGGGCCTGCTTCCCTTCCTCTCTCTGTGACTCTTCCCTTCCTCTCTCCTACTGTGATCTCTCTCTGTCAAATAAATAAATAAAATCTTTAAAAAAAAAAAAAAAAGGAAAGAAAAACCAAGTAAGAGCAAGGAAGTGTCCTTTGTTTTTTTGCTACAAGTTTGTTGGTGACATTGGTGGGATGGGCCTCAGATCCTGATCCAGCGGTCTGAGGGATGACCAGCAGGTGGGAATGGAGTGAGCAGATGGAAACTACTTTGGCAGCTTGATTGAAATCCGAGTTAGGATGGTAGTTGGAGGGAGATGTGGAGTTGAGTGAGTGTTTGTGGTTGTTGTAAAGTAGGGGTGAATCGGAAGCATTTTATATTAGTGAGGGAAGAGCTAGCTAGCACAGGGCAGACAACTAAGCGTTGAGTTAAAAGAGCCGTCATTTATTTATCATATTTCCCTCAGTGTATCCTGTGTCTGGCACTGAGCCAGGAGCTGAGTGAACTCTCAAGGAACTATAGTCTCAGGCTGTGTATGAAGGGAAATGGCCATGACTTGTATTTTGGCTCAACAAGAAGTAAGCTTTTGGGAGGGACTCTTCCTGCTGTAGGTGCTACACTCTCCTGAGAGTATTGGTCTGGGTTAGGGATGGTAGGACACTTGGCTTAGAGGCAAGGGATGATATTGGCCTGAAGTATAGGAGGTCATTTCAGTTTCTTCAGTAGGTCAGACCAGTCAGGGGGTCTTTGGAGTGAGGGAATACCCTACAAGTTGTCTATTCTGCAGTCATGCTGACTAAGCTATTCCCTGTGTGACCACTGATAACACCTCATATTTGAATTTGTTCTCTTTCAAAGTAGAACAGTACATTGGAAAGAACATGAATTTGTTCTCTTTCAAAGTAGAACAGTGCATTGGAAAGAACATGTAGATAACAGAAAACATATTTGTTTCATTCATTCAAAAATATTCCTTGAGCACCTAGGCTGGAATTATGATGGAGTCAAGAGAGAAAATGTGCCTGCCCCAAAGATCTTGCATCACAGAGAGGAAGATCAGCAATTAAACAAGCAATCATAGTTCCATAGTGAGAGTAGAGGTCCACAACTCTGTGCAGAGAGGTCAGGGCATCTTCCTGGTGGAAGTGATAATAAAACCTAACTGGAGGATAGGTTGGCAGTAGCCAGGTGCCAGGCAGAAGAGCATTTTAAGTAGAGGAAAACAGCATGTGTGGAGGCTGTTAGAAGTCTGGTGCTTTCCAGAATCTGAAAGAGGTTTGATTAGGTTGTAATATGGACAGTGGTGTCCCTCCAAATAGGTAAGTGATAGTAGACAACAATGATTGATCTTCTATCTCTTCTTTAAGGCCAGAAGTGGGTTGAGGATGCCTCTCTAGGCTGCTGTTCTCAGAGTGGAGATGAACATGGGATGTGATGAAAACAAGTCTGAGGCCCATAGGTAGGATGGATTAGGGCACAGGGAGGGCAGGAGAGAAACTAGAATCAGGGTGGTCCATTGGGAAGTTACCTGTTGATGAGACCCCTGCCCTGGAAACAGAAATGGAGAAATGAGTGGCTAGGAGGAAAGCCATGTATTAAAGAAAGATGATGGACTGAACTTTCCTTGAAAGTTCCTGGAAGGGTGCTCATTTGAGAAGGATCACCATGAAATGGTGAAAATAAACTGAATTTACAAAGGGAGAGATTTTATTTTTATTTACATATTTATTTGTTTAAAGATTTTTACCTTTTTAAGTCATCTCTGTGGGGCTGGAAACCACCACCTCGAGATCAAGAGTTGCATGCCCCACTGACCCAGCCAGCTAGGTGCCCCCAAAGGGAGAAACTTTATTTATTTATTTTATTTCTAATCTATTTTATTCATAAATTTTTGTATTTACATTAGATCATTTTTCTCTTTTCTTTTTCCCAAATTTTTATTTAAATTCTAGTTAGTTAACATATATGTAATATTGGTTCGAGGAGTAGAATTTAGTGATTCACCACTTAACATATAACACCCAGTGCTCATCATAACAAGTGCCCTCCTTAATGTCCATCCCCCACTTAGCTCATCCCCCACCCATTTCCCTCCATCAGCCGAAGAAATTTCAGAGGATGGGAGCTGGGAAGTCAATGAAGAGACACAAAATGTACATAGCACCAAAAAGAGCTCAGTTGAATTTGTGTTAAGGAATGTTAGAAGGCAGTGTTTAAAAAAAAGTACATTGAAGTCTAAGTTTCCCTGGATAAATGCTCTTTTAATCCAATTAATTGGGTACATTTTAGGCTTAAACAATAAAGAATTCCAAAGTGTTGCTTGTGGCTAGTGAAAGCATATCTGCTAAGTCATAGATGTTATTTTTTTTTAGCAACTTTAGAGTTCATTTCGTCTATTTCATTTTATCACCAATTTGTGAATATGAACAGATGCTTGAAGTTTCTAATATTCTGCTTAAGGTAACATAGTAAAAGACATTCACATTCCTTAGTAGAGTAGTTCACAAGGAAATCAGGGGAGACTGAGGGAAGGCTTTCTGGCAATGATTTCAAGTGGAGTGTGTGGACATTTAGCTCTATTGATACACACTTGAATTCTGAAAGAGATGAGAGATACAGTGAAAATGCATCGCGCTGCGCATATTAGGAAATGGGGTTGCCCAAAAGAGCACAGCCAAAGCCTGGTACAAGTTCTCTACTGACCTAACGAGGGCGGGCAGGAGGCAGGGCGCAGCCCAGATCGATAGGCAATCACCGGCGCCGCGGGGAGGCTCCCAGGCGGCGGGCCAGGCGGCGCCTCTGCGCCTTCGCTCTCCCCTTGGAATTCAAGGTTTCCTTAGCATGCGGATGTCGCGTCTACTTTAGCATTAATACTGTCGAAGAGAAGAAACTTGGGACCTTTAAAACAATCCTATCTTGGGTTACTATAATTTGGCTTTGGTTTCATTTTTCTCAGTGGTCAAAGAATGTTGTTTCCAGCCAGAATATCCTTCCTATGTGCCCTTCAAAAGACTGATTTATGGTTGCTATGGGAACTGGATCATCAAATTTTGAAAATTAGTATATTTTAGGCCCTGGAGACCACAACACTGTGTGTGTGTGTGTGTGTGTGTGTGTGTGTGTTTCTTCCATTTGAGAAAGGAAGGAATGTATTCTTTTTCATGTACTGTTATTAAATAAAGTGAAATGTACACCTTTGTTGAATTGTGCAGTGTGGTTAACATTTCATTCACTCATTCATTCATATTTATAGCATGTCTTCATTATCTCATTCTCCTAGACACAAAGCAACTAAAATGCTGAGGAAGAGGGAGGTTACTTTGATGTAGTTATAGCTCTTCAAAGTCTCCCTTTTTACCTCTTTTAATGAGGAGTTAACTGTTTTCCCATGGTCACAGGATAAGTAGGTTCTCTCTGTCTCTTTTGCTTTTGCTCTTTTTCTCCATATACAAATGGAGAGATATATTGTTTATACATATGCATGTATCACTTTATGGGGACTTTTGAGGATTTGATTACATACAATTTTACTTTCTCTCCCTCACTCTGGAATGTTGTATGCTGGGGTGTGGGGTTGGTGGAGGGTAGGTATGTATGGATGCCAGCTTCCCTGAGATTCTCCTAAAAGCAATATAAGACTTTTTGCTTCCAAAATGCTGTCATTGGTCTTCCTTCCAAGGATGAGGACATTTTGCCTCATTCCTACCCTTACTACCACAGAGCATTGTGTCCAGCAACCGTAGTGAACTGTGGGTTTCCATTCTGTGATTGATTGGGATCTTTCCTTCCAGTTGTCCCCTTCACACCCTGACTCCTGGTATTGTCCCCTCTAACACCCTTGATCTGAATATGAGTATCTTCTTCCATCCAGTCTCAGGAAGTGCGGACACCACACTCTGAATATGCCCTCCATTTCATACCTTTTATGTTTTTTTAAGTTGTGTGCAAAAGGTTATTTCTCCAAAGCAGTTGCTGTGTTTTGCCCATTTAGGTCCTCGCCAGTAGCCCGTAGTCATTCTTCATTCCTCAGAAGTTACTATCCGCATTTTAATTTCAGAACCTTGTACTTTTCATTCAACTCATTCTCTTTCAGAGTGCTTAGGCATCATCTTAGACTCCTCTACAGTTTGCACATTATATGCAAACCTGTGAGCTCTGCCTCAAAATGTTTCTAGACTTTGACTTCTGCTTGTCATCTTCACTGTGGTTACCCTGGTCCAAACCATCACCATACCCTAGCTGGGTTATTAATGTAGCCCCCCAGTTGGACTCCCTATTTATATCCTTGGCCTTTTTCTCTACCCTGTCCCTGGAGTGAATCTGTTAAAGTACAAGTTGGATAATGCTAGTTCTCTGTTGAAAACCTGTCCTCAGTTCCCACCTCACTGAGAGTAAAAGCCCGTGTCTTCACTTTCGCCCAGCAGGCCTTATGTGATCAAGCACCCACCCACTCCCCACAGCCGATTTCTCTGAACTCCTCTCTTCCATGTCCACCCTACTCTACTGTACACTTGCAAGGAATTCTGCCTCAGGGCTTTGGAAATTGTTCTTCCTTCTGTCTGGAATGCTTTTCCCCTTGACGTATACACTGCTTCCTCCCTTATCAGGTCATTGCTCAAATACCATTTTCTCAGTAAA
This sequence comes from Mustela nigripes, assembly GCF_022355385.1. Taxonomy (NCBI): domain Eukaryota; kingdom Metazoa; phylum Chordata; class Mammalia; order Carnivora; family Mustelidae; genus Mustela; species Mustela nigripes. The sequence goes on along the minus strand of NC_081558.1, from coordinate 127,147,942 downwards.
GCTTTCCAAGACCTTGACCTTTCCTCTCTCCTTTCCTATTCCATGTTTTCGGTAACGCTTACAATGATCTCATATACTGGGCTCCTGGGTGGCTCATTTGGTTAAGCATCTGCCTTTTGCTCAGGTCATGATCCCAGCATCCTGGGATTGAGTCCTGCATTGGGCTTCCTGCTCAGCAGGGAGCCTGCTTCTCCCTCTCCCACTCCCCACTGCTTGTGTTCTGTCAAATAAATAAATAAAATTTTTAAAAACAAAGCAAAGCAAAAAACAGTGATCTTATATATTACATATTTTGCTTATGTCATGTATTTATTGTCCATTTCCTGCCTTAGGATATAACCTCGATTAGGGTAGGATGTTTTATCCATTTTATTTACTGCTATATCCCCAGCATTTGGGAAAGTACCTAGAAGGCAGTATTTGCTAATAAATACTGTTGTTGAATAAATTGTTGAATAAATAAATGAATTTCATGTTGCCGTATTAACATGGATTATATTGCTATTTTGCTTTGCGTATCCTCCACAATGGAATCTATTTCTTTTGGAAATAGCGATTCCATTCCTATAAAGTGTTGATGATGTATTCATCTACAAACAGTGGCACCTAACTCCAGGCATTAGAATACAAACATAAAAAAGAAGCAGGCACTGTGCACAGGGAGCTTGCAGTGGAGGAAGGAGTCAGGTGATTACAGAACTTGGCGGTAAGTGCTTTAGTGGCGGTGAGTGCTCAGGTGGCCTTGGGAGAAAGGTACAGATATTTAGCCAGAATCCATGATATGCCAGGCACTTTGCTCTTCCCTCACCATTTCTCTCTTGGTTTTCTAATGAGGAAACTCAGTTTCAGTGAGGTAGCAAATTTCCCAAGATCCTATAAGATGAAGGTTAGAATATTCAGACTGGCTCTGTCTGGCTTTAAAGCTCCAGCTATAATAGATGCCAATCTGCCTCTTTATGGAGAGGCGCGTTGATCTCTGTACAAATGCCCGTTTTCTTCTTTTCTGGAGGTCCTGGATGCAGGTGACAAGGTGTGATTTTAGGAGACTTAGGCTGAAAGGCCTTTAACCTTTAAGAGGGAAGAGACTATGCAAATTGGGATGTTTGGATAAGTGTATGTTTATTTAAATACTCCTTTATCAGATGGAATAACACCTTAAAGTGTTTTTGTCTTGATTATATTTCTGTACCGAGTGTCACTGAAAAACTGAAAATGTTTGAGGAAACAAATCCATAGGAAAAAATCCACAAGGCAACTTATAAATCTATAGAAAGTACTCTCTGCGTGAATGAAACTGGTCTCTTTTAATCTCCAGCTAACATTGCAGGAGTTGGGGACAAAGAAAAATTGTGTGATATTTGTGAAACATCCATGCAGAACTGGACAGCAACAAGATACAGGAAAAAAATTGATTTCTAAAATGAAAATGCTGATGACATGTAAGGAAAGAAAAAGAAAAGCGATTCACAATTAGAATCCATAGATTATAATCGACCAAGGGTTTTCACAAACATTAATTATCACAAAACTCAGTGAGGTAGAGAGTTATAATCCCATTTTACAGATGAGGAATCTATAGGAAAGGTTAGGATAATGGTAGACGTAATCACCTTATACAGTTAAATCTCTCAGTCTACCATGTTCTTTCCAGAATACCAGACTCTTTGTCAGTAAGAATATGTAGGACTCAGGGCACCTGGGTGGCTGAGTTGGGTAGGCATCCGCCTTGGGCTTAGGTTGTGATCCCAGGGTCCTAGTGTTGAGCCCCATGGCATGCTCCCTGCTCAGCAAGGCATCTGCTTCTCCCTCTCACTCTCCCTTTGTGCTCTCTCTCTCTGTCTCTGTCAAATAAATAAATAAATAAATAAATAAATAAAATCTTGAAAAAAAAAAAGACTATCTAGGATTCTGACTTTTGTTCTCCGTTCACATTATCTGCAAAAATAGTTGTATATTGTTTGTTTTATATCTTTTGTTTTCTTGTTCCATAATACTTTAGGTGTGTGATTTAAAAAGATTCTGAAATATGTTAAACCACATTTTATATTTTATTCTTTCATCTGTAAGATTGTGTTATAGTTCTCTATCTCATTGAGTAACTTGAAGTGCTTTTGAAGAGATAATCTCATGCAAAATCCAGAAGGGCACAACTACCTTATGAATTTAGAAAAGGTTTGTTTTATTTATTTATTTATGTGTTCTGTCTTGTATATCATGACCTTTCAAAGGTTTGTGGTTAAATCCAGAGTAATACACTCCTAATGTTATTTGCCCCAGAAGCTATCAGTATGGGATTTATAGATGACAGGAAATAGATGTAATCTTTGTAGATAAATATTAGTAATATGAAGTAGCAGATATTAATATGAAAATGACAGTTTCTTTAAAAAATATCAAGCAAACTTTTGACTTAAAGTTAATACAGCAGGCCTCCAGGGACAGGAGAGAATAGACAGGAATTCATGTTTCACACCAGCATACTTAAAACATCCAAGTCTGACTTCCCTCCAGCATTACCAATTACATTGATTATAGTTCTTATTTTTCTTTGCACTTCAAACCAAGTTTACAGACAATTCAAAGTAGTTGGATGATCGATCTGTGTATATTTGCTGATTGATTGCATTTATCACAAACCACAATGGAAAAAGTTGTCATCAAGGTCTCGATTAAATAATATACAAACTGCCATGGACAAACGTCTCCTAGTTGAATTTTGGCTGAATACACCCGGCTGCAGTTTTTCATTTCATATTGATTGGATAGCCTGGCGATTGCAGATAGGGGCTGAAAATCGCTCTCTAGAGAAACTCTATCCATACTGTGTATGTGCAAGTGTGTTTATCTGGGAAGCAGGGGTGAGAGTGCTGGGAAGGTTCATGAATTAACTATTGATCTAGAATCTGGGATTCACTCAAGATAATCTTTGAAGAGCACAAGAGCCTCGGCAGAGATGACAAAATGACATAACCTGAAACACTGGTTACAGATCATGGTAATTAGTAACACTGGAGTAACCACACACTCTTGATCAGTGAGGGCAGAGCTAGATTTTTACTTCTGGTTGTTAAAAGACAAGAGCAATGTTCAGGCCCTTTATGGAGTCAGCATTCCTCCGTAGGGAGGCTCTTTGCATGTAAAGGAATCATTCAAAATATGAAGAACCACCACCAGCATGATGATCCTCATAACTGCCTTATTTACAAAAAGGAGAAACTGAAAACAGCGGTGTAGGACAGGATGCCTCCACGAGACAGAAATGGTGCAGGTGTTGGAAGTTACTCTTCTGAAGCCTTGGCAACATGGAAACAGCTTCAATACGATGCAAGGTGAAAAATAATGCTATGCAGTTAAAATTGTAGATAACTTACTGTTTATTTTGTAAATATACATTGAAAGTAGATTTGTGGAGAAATCGTAATCGTTTGCTAACTTTTGTTGACAACATGCCACAGATGAGAAAACCAAGGTTCAGTGCAGTGAGGTAGGTAACTTGTTCGGTTCCCATGGCTGCTCAGGGACAGTGTGGACTTGGTCCCAGGGTTTTTTGCCTCCAAAACCATGTCTTTAACATTTCGCTAAACTTGTAATAGTGCTTTTACATTTAAAATTTGCATATATATTATAAGGAAGATTAAGGAAAAATCCAGAATGGTACCATAGAAATGGTTTTCTTTGAGTTAATTTGTTCAGCTTTGATTTTGTTTCCACTATCATCTTGCCTCTATAGTTCTTTATTATTTTTTTCCACTTCCTTCTCCTCCTTTCCTATTCTCTTCTCCTTCCCATACTTTTGTAGGAGAGGGAAAGGTTTTCTTTGACTTTCTTAGGGTCCTTGGCTGGTCTGAAAATTAGACTGACAAAGATAACCAGAAGGAAATTGTATGTATTTATTTATTTAATATCAGTTTTATGTGGTAATGGGCACTTTCATAAGGAGGAGAAGTCCCAGGAAATGGTTAAAGCTGAGTTTCTATGCTAGCTTTGATTAAAAAAATAGACATTTGTAGAAAGATATGATAGAACAAGGAGTATGAGGTAAATATAGTAAATTGAGGGAAACTTAATAAGGACCATGTACGTGGATTCTTCTTGGTTCTCTGCATCTAGGAGATAAAGATGCTTCTTTTCTGTGGATATAGGAAGGGTGTCTCCCACATGAAGATCTCAAGAGCTGCTTCAAGGGAGAAGGGGAGGGAGGCGATATAAGGTCAGAAAGACCTTCCTGCTTCTGCTATTTTCTCAAACTCTTTCAGCTTAAAATAGTCAAATGCCAAGGTGCCATATTTGGGGGTAATGTGTTCTAAACCCCATCACTTCCAGTTTTCAATCAGCAAGAATCATATTTCTAAATACAACTGTTCTTTGGTGCATAATCAAATCACTGCTTCACGCAGTCTCCTCCTACTCCTGACTGGTGTTCTTCCAACTTTGACATTCCCTCTTGGATATCCCAACTGTCTTAGTTTGTTTCTTTTCAGTTGAGGCTGCTGGAAACATCCAAGGGAACTTCAGAGCCTCTTTGGGGGTGATACTCATTGTATCTCATGTATTTTAAATTGAAGCAATTGGAAATTTCTACTCCTGCTCTTTAGCTCTGATTTTAGGAGTTGCGTTTCTTGGGGGTAATGACTGTATGGAGCAAATGTTAACTGTTTCTGGAGAATTCGTACTAATTTGGCCCTTTAAGAGTTTAAAGGAGAAAGACTATTTTCCCTGGTCTCCCAGGAGTAGTGGGTAGAGGTGGAAGATGCTGGTGTTTATCTCGTGTTTTTAATTAACATGTTTGTTTTTAGGGTGTCTTTTCTTCTCTGACATTTCTCCCTCCGGACTCAGCAAGTTTTTGAATCGCTGGTTCTCCTGCCATGAGAACATCCTTTGAGAGAGGCCCTAGAGATGTTAAGAGACCCTGGAGATCTCAAGAGATGTTAATTAGTAGAAGTAAATAAATGGCCTGTTTATTTGTATGCGCATTTTAATGCTGTCCTTTCCTTTTTTAAATTAAGAAGTAGAAAATGTGCTTGTGCTTAAATGTAGTGTAAAGTTTCTCATATTCCTTTGGGTGCTGGTGTATTTTCCCTGGTTGCAGAAAATATGTTCAAAAGAATTTATCTCTTGAGAATGTCCCTCCTCCATTTTATTGCCTTATAATGGTACCCCTGCCCTTGCATAAAATGGTGTCTGAATAATAATAATATTTTCTAATCTGTTATAGTAACCATACTTACTAATTTTCAATAATTACAAAGGGCTAGACTTGGAGAAACCGGTTTGGGAATTGCCCGTGATTTGCATAAAACTCTTTTCACCCGAAATTGTAAAAATTAGAATGACTGAGCAGGAAGAAACCTTGACAATGTCTTCCTCATTCTTATCTTCAGGCAGCCTCACACTTAAATAACTCAAGAAAATGAAATGCTGCCGTATTTCGGAAGCCATTAAAATTGTTTTCAAAACTTTACCTGGTATCCTTCTTTTAAAATATAAGTCATGCTATTATAACTTTCTTATTATTATTTTACTTAATCTCTTGCAGCAGAATTCAAGCCTCTTATTTTATATACTATTCCAAAGGAGCAATACTGAATAATAAGTAGTTAAGAGCCAGGACCCTAAAGTTAGACCACCTGGGGTGAGATTGTGGCTTTGCCACTTACTGTCATGTGACCCTGAGTAAGATAGTTAACTTCATTTGGCTGTAGTGTTCTCATCTGTAAGAATGGGTGATACTAGTAATGAGAATTTAGTGAGGCTTTTCATATTCTAAGATACTTAGGATAGTGCCCGATGCATACACTAAATGATTGTTTTTACATTAGACTTACTATTAAAAGAGGAAAATGATCTTTAGACTGAGATGGGTAGAACAATAGTTGAGAAGGAATTAAATCTCAAGATATCAGGGAATAGTAAGAAAACCTCAATGAGGTTTTCAATCCTAGACTAATTACAGTCCAGATTATGGATATAAAGTATATATGTTATGATAAAACTGTTTTTGGTAATCTTTCTAAACACTTGGAGATATTTCCTAAGACAGACCAAAAAAATAATATTTTCAAAAGGCATCCAACGAAAGCTAGTGATAATTTCGGCATAATGGGACAGTATGACTTGGTTATAATACTATTAGCTGGGATTACAGATTCGTACCAATACAATTACAGTGTTAGTTAATGGCTCATGAAGAGTTAATTATTCCATCAGGAATCTGAAGGAGTTTACAATTAGAATATCTATAATGAAAGAAATAAGATGTATATAAAAGTAGAAATTGGTCCTGTGGTGCAACAGAACTCAAGTATGAGATCCAACATACATGTTGTCACTGAACTTTAGATTTAGCTCTGAGGTTCTTGGCAGCCAAGATAACAAAGGAAATCTAGTCCTAGTACTGATTTTTAAAAGAGATTTATCACATGAGACCATAAATAATGAGCATTGATTTAATAGGCAATTTCTTCAACAATATTTCTTGAAACAAATGCTCTTTTTAAAAGCAATCTTAGATAAAAAAAAAAATCTAAAGGTTATTTATTAAGTGTCAGTTCAGCAAAGGCACAGTTATAAAAAGCTAAGCTAATTTGGTCTGTATATGTAAACTTCATGTGGTCTGACTTGATCCAAAGTATAATTTAGAGACTGACTATTATATCCTTCAACAGCATTCTTTAAGGTCACTTCTCTCAGACAGAATTTTAGAGGAGCTGGATAGCAGGTTCTAGTTGAAAAAGAGGCAGAAGTAGGAATATGTTTAGTTGGGTAGTGTTTTTGTTTTTGTTTTTGTTTTTAGCAGGACCAGTATGCTTTAGAAATCAGCTAGAAAGCTAGTGAAGTCAGCTTCCTATGAGAAAAGTGTTGTGAAGCTGAGTTCTTTAGAGGTATCTTGAGGCACTTGGGTGGGGGAGGGGCAGAGAAGGGAAAGACTAGAGGGGTAAGATTATGCAGCTCAGCCTTACTTATTTTTATACATTGGGGCTCTGCAAAGGACTATGTGACAAGCAGTAGAACAAATTATTTTAATTAAAATCTTGAAAAAGTACTACCATTTTGCACGGTCATAAGATTTTGGTCTAATTATTCCTCATGGTAATATAACATCCACAATAAACTCTCATAGATTGATATATTTTGACAAGAGCTTTTTCTGAGAATCTCATTGAATGAATTAGTTGCACCATGTATCACCTGGAAGGGGTGTAGAAATGGGCAAATAAATTCCCATTGTCTTTTAAAGAAAAATTTCCAAAGATACTGATTTTAGAGTAATTAATATTAATTCATAATCTATTACTTTTGACTTTGCCTAGAAAACAGAACAAATTATATATTCCTAGACCAACCTAGGATTCTAAGTTTAGGCCATCCTAAGAAAATGAAAAGAAAGTCATGTATTAGCATATAGGAAAGTAATTATTTTTTAAAATTTGTATGGAAATGGAGAATGCATCCAATTCATCCAATTATTTACTACAGATTTAGGATACTAAAACACAACCTTGCTCCATGCACCTATAGAGATTACAGTTGACCTTGAACAATGCAAGGGTTAGGGTTGTCTCTTCCAGCTCCGACCCACAATCAAAAATCCATGTATAACTTTTTGATTTTCTGAAAACCTCACTACCTCACTACTAATAGCCTGCTGTTAACTAGAAGCCTTGCCTATACATAAACAGTTGATTGACACATATTTTGTAAGTCATGTGTGTAATATACTATAGTCTTAGAATAAATTAAGCTAGAGAAAAGAAAGTGTTAAAATCATAAGAAAGAGAAAATACATGTACTATACTGTATTTATTGAAAAGAATCCAATTCAAACCTGCGTTGTTTAGGGGTGGGCTGTATTTCTTTTGCTTTCATAACCCTCTTTCTTCCAATATTTTAAAAATGCAAGTTTTGCAAGAGGATCAGTAATGGGTCGCCATATTGATACCATGCATCTTAGGCCATACTTGGCTCCTGTCCTTAGAATTCAAGACAATTCAAGGTGGATAAAAAGTGATCTTTGATCTGTTCTGAAATGGCAAAATATAGGTAAGTAGGGATGAGCCCTCTCTCTCAATCCTCCCTCTGTTCTTACAATAGAGCTTTAACACATCTTTAGATAGAAGACTGTCATATTTTAGAGAGTGTTTTACCCCTCCTCTAACTTTTATATACCTAATCCTACAAATTCAGTTAGGATAGGGCCGCCATTAGTTTATTATATAAACCAGGACACCTTGGACTATGGAAGTGGTTCACGACAGGGCAACAAGCAAAAATGAAAGAGACTCTCCTGGGCAAACTTCACGTATAGTCTCCCAAACCCTGGGTATAAAATAGATACAGATATCCTGTGTGTGGAAGGCTAGGGAGATGGAAACATTGTTAACTAAAATTAAGGCAGAAAACACATTCACTAGTGACCACTTGGAATATATAAAAATATAAATAATAAAATATAAATCACCTGTAAACCTAGATTACCGTTGTTAATGTTTGGGTGGGTGACTTTGCACAGAGAATCTTCATGCATAAGAACATAAATCTTACATTTTTTTTTAAAAAAAAATCAAGATCCTATTTAACCACTGTTTTGTATCTGTTGCTTTTACTTAACTTTAATCATAAACATTCCCCCCATGTGAAATATTATTTAAAAATATGCTCTTTTAGGGTTGCAAAGTATTTTGTCTTGTAGTGGTCCTATAATTTATTAAAGTTTCCCTATCATTGGCATTTTCACTTATTTATTTTTTTAGCATTATAAAGTATGATAAACATCTTTGTACCTCAGTTTTTAAGTGGAATTCTCATAATTTCTCGCTCTTTTTTTTGGAATAATCATAATTTCTTAAGAATAAATTGCATGGAAGTAGAAATATTGAGTCGTATTTTAGGGGCTCTGGGTGTGTGTGTGTGTGTAATTAAAATGTTCTTTCTTTCTCTCTTACATTCTGTCTCTCTCCCTTTCTTTCTTTCTTCCTTTCTCCCTCCTCCTTTCCTTCCTTTTTTTTTTCTCTCTCCTCTCTTTCTCATTCTCTCTTTCTAAATTGTCCTCCTTTAAAAGTACAGCGACCTAAAATACCACCAGCAATATATTAGATTGCTCTGAAAAGTTGATTTTTTTTTTTAACATAACATCTATAACACCGGTACCTAAAATGGAAAAAATAAATGTGTGTGTGTACACATGTGTATGTGTGTTTGTGTGTGTGTGCGTTTTCCCCCAGATAGATATATCTCACAAATTGCTATGTGGCAATTATTTCTTACTAGTAGAAAATAATTACTTTGCTGAGACAAACTTTGTTTTATTAACTTTGGTGAAATCATAAAGTCTTTTATTTTTATGTCTATATTTTTACAGAAGGACAAGTAATGTGTCTGGGGCTAGCTATGAAAATACAAAAATGTACAGATTTTTTTTTTACATGTCCAAGCAGGTTGAAGAATGAAGGGGAATTAGGCTTCTAAGTAAGTGTTCAGTTGGTACTTTAGACTTAAGTGCCAATCAGGTGGAGTGTGTAGCATGGGGGTCAGAATATCAAGGATTCTAACTTGCACAAAGCTTCTTTTTTTTTTTTTTTTTTAATTTTTTATTTTTTATAAGTGAGCAGTCTGAGGTATGAAAGCAACATTAAGTTGAGAGTGTTCTTTTGCTTAGTTGCATAAGGTAAATCAGGTTAGTTTTCAGGAGCTTGAGTCTATTTGACTGGCATTGTTCTTTATTGAGAAGATGGACAGACAATACAGAAGTTCATCTCAGGGACCACTGTGATCCAGACTTAGCAGCAAGTGAGTAAGACATGTACTCCACTCTAATGGATTGCAGGAGCCCTAAACAGATCTTCAACTGCCCGTGAATGATTATTGTTTGCTTTTTAAATTTATGGGTGTCTTCAGCCAAGTTTCTTTTCACTCTATTCTAAATAATCTGCTGAGAAAGATTCCAGTTCTAGGTAGCTTTTTCTTGTTTCTCCAATGGAAGGAAGAGAGCTGGATAGTCCACTGTTCTGAAAGGATCCTTGCATAGCGATGCCATGTTGGAGGCACATAAAGCAAGGGATTTTCTACATATGGTTATAGATCCTTCATAGTGCTTTTCAGGGACTTCTCCGAGTGTATCCTCTAACCTTCTTTCCGTCTTATGTATACATTTCATGAGGTCTGTGTAGTGTCCAGGGTAGTGTCGAGCAGAACCTCTCGACTCAGGTGAGTGAACTCTTTATTAGGGCTTGGTTGGTAAGAACACAATAATAATCAGACACTTCAAGTGTGCTACTAATATATGCAAATCCTCTAAGCTAATAAGCTCTTTTGGATTTCTCCATTAAAACCATGCACATCTTAAGGTGAGTTGGCCACTCTACCATACTGTGTGGAAGTTGGATTAGCAACTACAGTTCACCAGGTTTAAAGCTTAGTCTTTCAGTCCTTCATCGACTTTCACAACAGGAGCCAGCAAGAGAACTGCACAGACAGCGTAAAAGAAAAACAACAAAAAAAAATAGGATGTCATTGGCAGAGACAAAATTTGACGTACTCTGTATTTCTACCAGATAAGTAATATAGAAGGCAATATGGTCTACAAGAAAAAGCAAAATAATACCAAAAGAGTTTCTTGATCATCCCTTGAAGTTATTTTCCCCCCAATTATACAGAGGAAAATTATTATATTCCACATCTACTAAGGTTAGGAAAAGAAGAGAAAACTGCAGTGTGAGAAATTTAGGTTGGGTATAAGGAATTATGATCTGGTAGAGAATGAGTTACAAGAGAGATAGTGCAGGCCTAAGCGTGGGCTGGAGGAGTTGTGAGCGTACCTGGCTTCTGATTGTAACATAGTACAGGTCTTTAGAGAGTTGCCGGCAACGGTGACGTGAAAGAAGTGAACAAGCCATGGCTGTACTGTTAGAAAGTAAGAGGAAGAGCAAACAATCACTCCTAAGCAAAGCAAAACAAACAAACAAAAAAACAAAAACAAAAAACCCATCATCTCAGGGACAGCTGAAGAGTGGAGGCGCTAGTGCATGTTGAAATATAAAGGAGGCACCAAAGGACAGGTCTACACAAGCAAAAGTACTGTGGAAAAAGAATAAAGAAGGGAGAGGAATTAGCACGCTGGCTTGCTGTGTTTATAGAAAAGAGTGTTTGCGGAGATGCTTTAGTTTGGTGGCTGGAAAATACAGATAGCATGTACAATTTTTTGTATTTAAAATATTTTGACTTACTCTCTTAAAACAGTACTAAATATTGATAAATTCTTAATTGGCCAAATTATTTATGTGCTTTAAGATAGAAAGATAAAATCAGTTGTTTCCTAGGATCAATTCTTAATTTATGATTCCCTCATTGTTACGGAGATTGTTGGTGCTGAGTGTGTGATGTAAGGTTCTGAGAGGATAAGGGGATCATTAAACAAATGTTCACTAAGCAACCTACGTGGAAAAGGCATGGGATACAAAGTTTAATGAGGTGCGGTGGCACTTTTTTTTTTTTTTTCCTTTATAAGGAGATTGCCATATCCTCAGGTAGATTTGGCAGTAACAGATACCATAAAAGGCCACCTGAGAGGTACTGGGCATTTTTATGAAGGTAGAGAGCTGCCAGAAGTGAGTTAGGGCAAGATTTGAACAATACAGAGCTTTCCTGGAGGCATGTCCTTTGGGCTGGGCCTTGAAGGGGAGATGGAGCACGATGGAGATTTGGAGGCAGTGACTGCATAGAGAACAGTAGGTGGTAGAACATAGAAACTCTATGTGTAATGTGTGGTTTTCCAAAAGCCACTGAAGTCTTTGGAGGAGGCAAGAGTAGCAGTAGAGTTAGGTGATAATTGTGAGGAAAGAGTTAAGAAGGCCAGGTGGGCAGACATTGCAGTAGCTTAGGCAGGAGGAATGACTGCACGTGTTAGGAAAGAGGCTGACGAAGCAAAAATGATGGCGTCATGAGGAAGAAATCGTGAAGAAGGCCTTAGATAGGTGAGAGGGGAGAAGTTGTAGAACCAAAGACTGTAGGATGATTGGCAGAACATTGAGGCAACTGACAAAAACTAGAGAGAGAGAAAGTATTCTGGTAAGCTTGAAACCGAAGCTTGCTTCTCTTCTGGCTGCTTTTCTTTTTTCCTTCCCAGCCTTCCTTCCATCCCTTACACACAGCCTCTGCTTCATGCTTGACTCTGTGCAATGTGAAGTAATGAAGGGGAAAAACATGCAGAACACATCCTCTTACCCTTTAGATGCTCACTGTCTGGTTTGGGGAATAGGACCTACCCATACTCAGGAAATAATCAGCACAGAGTTACAGATAATATAGCTACTGTGCGAATGCAAAAGAGAAAAATGATGGGTTGGAATCTCTGCTCTGCAGAAGCTAAACTTAGAAACCAATACACAGAGTGCACTGTATTTCAGTTGTGCATCAGGTAATAAACGGGGTCAAGCTCATCAGTTCTGGCTACAGTTTGCTATTAGCAAATTTCTCTTTCAGGTATCCTTGGAGATGTTAGCATGTCCCCATGTGTTGTCACCCTCATATTCAGAGATCAGAAGAATATTAAATAAGTTTATGACAAGCTATTCCTGCCCTCTTGTTATTTATGGAGATTTCTTTCCCCTAGGAATTACTTTGCAGATGCTTCTTTTTGAAAGCTTTTCTGTATTTCATAAATATTTGTTGAATGAATGAACAGAGTGACTTTTTAAATTAACTTAACCCCAACTTTCAAATATGGCATGCCAGATGAAGTGAAGCCTTCAAATGGCTTCAGGGTCAGATTTGTCATGGTTAACGTCTTAGCATAGGATTTAGGTGTTGGATTTCACATCTGGAAGTTGTGAACTTAGATACTTAAACACCACCTAACTACCATCTATCTTTAAAGGCCCTGTGACTTCAGTAGAAGCTGTAAGAATTTACTTTATTCAGAACTCTTAAAAGAATCCAAAATGGGCTGGTTATTTTACACTTCCCTCTTAATAAGATTCACGGATAAATACCGGTATCTTTTGTTGCCATCTGTTTTCTAGTTTCTAGGACTATTTTTATGTCCTCTTTCTATTCTGTTAAAAATTCTATTCTATTTATAAAAAGTACATATAGTTGGCAATAAGATTTTTTTGCATCTTCTTGTCTCTGATGAGACAAACTACTAGATCATTTTGGAAGACATAGTGGTTTGTGAAATTCGAATATGAAAACCAGGAGCAAAAGGAAGAAAAGCAGTCTGGGTATTTGCCAGATGGGAGATGCCTCACTGCTCTTTTGAAGGCTGGTCAGGGCCACTGGATAGGAAGAGGCTCACGGTATCTAATCTTTTGGTATTCACTTATGGCAGCCGTGGACTTGAGACAGGTATTGCCTAGAGAAGGAGATGATAAGGATCCCTGTGGACACTAGAAGGCATTTTTTCCCTCTATTTCTACTCTTTTGGGTCTCTGTTTTCTAATTAAAATTGGTGTTTTGGAAAAAGAGAACATGAATTCTGAATACGGTAATAAATTATATCCTTGCCTCAGATGGAATTAAAATGACTACAGACTTGAGATTTCCCTGCCTCTGAAAACTTAATTTGATATTTTCTGTTACACACCAAGTAGTGATTTGCAGAGGCACAGGCTGTAAGATTAATTGAGGCAGCCATCTCTTCTGGCGCATCTAATCTTACATCTAATTATCTGATCATCTGAATCGCAAATACAGTAGTTAAAGGGTGTCTGTTTAAAGGGCAGCCACAAAATGTAAATATTAAAAAGGAGCTCTCTGGTTTTTAGGAAACAGACGTGGAGACTTACAAGAGCCATTGTGTTCTTCATGGTATTAGGTCAGCAGGTCACATAAAAATGTGGTTATATTGTTCTATCACTAAAATGTGAAGATAATTCTGAAGTCTTACTAGGCTTGTTTTGACAATTAACCTCCATTAATATTCTAGACCATATAAGAGCAAAACTCTTCAAAGGCTCTCTTTTTCATGAATGTACTGTCAAATTGACTTCTTCATTTAAAGAGGACTGTAGTCACAGTCAATGATGAGTTGATATTTACACAAAGCATAACCTTAATTAAAATATTATGAACAATTAAACCCAGTGTTCATGGAATTATTGTACATTTATATGTAATAGAGTAAAAACACTGCATAGGACTGTTAAGCTTTTTGTATGAATCTAATTAACTTTGACAGGCTTTGGGCTTTTCTTCCCCTTATCTTTAGAAGTGCTGTAGATAAATGTACTTGCATCTGGAAAACTTCAAACAGTTTTGATCAGCAATTCAGCTCTGATTTAAAATGTATGTATTGAGGTGCCCTCTTAAATACAGAGTTGATAGGCATGCAGTGCACACCCTGTTGTAACAGGAAGGCAGATGTGGAAGGGAGAACAGCTGTACTCTGGAGTTGCCAGTGGGTGTTGTTTTTGTCACAATTTAATGTCAGGCTGCTACTGTTGTGAGGTCTTTGTATATTTGGCTCTGGTTAATGAAAAGGTGAACTCACACTGCTGGCTCCCTGGAAGGCAATTAGGAGGGAGATACTTCTCCTCACCCTTACACTTCTATAACCCCACGGGAACAGAGGCACTAAGAGCAAATCCAAGTTCCCACGGAGTCCCAGGGACTTCCTGTGTTTTGTAAGTGATGGAATGAAGTCCTCCTGCAAGCAGTGAATTACAACATTGAAGCTGCTGTAGCTCTTCTACCGTTGATTTCCTAAAATCCCACTAAGGATCGGCCCTGAGAGGAAGCTAGGAATTTGCCAGTGTAACAATTTCTGGGGTTTAAAGGTAAAAACAATAACAACAATATTCGCTACCAATCATTTAGGAGATTTGCATGCATTATTTTACTTAATCTTCACCCAACTTTTTGAAGTAGATACCATTTTCCATTTAAACTGGTACCCAGAGCATTTATGTCCTTCTCAAAGACACATAGCTACAAAGTGTTGGAGCTGTTGAAGTGCAAGATAAAGCATATATATATGTAGGTGTATATATATATATATGTATACATGTACACATACATATGTATATATGCATATATATACACACACATATATACATAGATTGCTATATAAATATATATTTATATGTATACAAATTGATGTTAGTGAATGAGAACAATAAATTAAATGGAAAATGTGACAAAGCAATATGTATATAATATAGATCTAGTTATATAAAAAATGCAAAAAGAAAGTAAGTGTGTCTCCATCTACTTGTCTATCCATCTATCTATATCACGCATGTGTAAATGCAGCTAAGAGAACCAGAACTGAGCACACTGGACGGGTCACCGTGGTTATTTGAGGTAGCTGAACAGGGGGAAGGACAGGCAAATGCTTTTTTTAAAAATTTTTTTCAGTAATTTTTTTAATTCATGTGGTGCTTAGGTAATTACAAACTTAAAAACCAAGAAAGGACTTTGGCTGCACAGGTGAATATTTGAAAGTGAAAAAAACTTAAAAAAAAGAAAGTGGTGGCAGCTCTGATTTCAGGTAGAGCTGTTTAGCCCCAACATTTGTGTTTTTTTCTACAAAACCATGTGGCGTTTTAAAATGTGTGATTAATGTTTAAAGAATCCCATGAAAGGAGATGGTGGGTCTCCTGACTCCCCTTGATCCTTAGAAGACCCTGCTTATGTGTAGCTGAGTTGGGGATACATCAGAATTCCATCTTTAATCTCTTTGAACCAGTCAATATATATTGAGTACCTATGATGTGCCAGTTGCACTGTGAAGCCCAGAGGGGGCTACAGAGGTAAATAAAGTAAAGTAAAGTAAATAAGATGGTGTTAAGAGCATCATGAGCAGACACACTGGTATCCAGACCACTGACAGACTCCAGTGTTATACCTGTGGTGGCAGTGGGAGGGAGGAACAGTGTGCCATGGGACATCCAAGAAGGACAATGGTCAGACTGGGGCTACCGATACAAATTTATTGGGTACCTAGGTCACTGTCCAGGACCTGGGCATGTTGGAAGATACTAAGATGCAGCTGTGACCTTCAAGACTATGGATTATTGCAGGAAAGAGAACATTAAAACATGGAAAAATAATAGACATCAATAAAAGCCAGAAATAATATATAATGGACTGGTAAGTAATGTGAGTTAGACCCTAAGTGACATAGGATTTCAGAAAAGGAAGTGATCACTGTGGCTAAGAACTGTAGAAGGTTTCATAAGGAAAACAACAACAACAACAACAAGTATAGTACCAGTATTCTTTCTGCTTGCAGTTGCCCTATAAAAGAGGAGTGGACACTCTTAAAATTTACATTTTGAGATTAGCCTTTGAGTAGACTGTCTGCATTCTCTGACCCTTGTTCAAAAAACAAAACAAAGCAAAACAATAAAACCTGAAGAGAATAACCATTAAATGCATCCATGGCTTCACTATATATATATGTATCAGGCATCACAGATGTCTCCCTTCCCTTTTTTCTTCTCCCTCCCCCTTTGCTGTCTCCATCCCTCCCCTCCCTCTCTTCCTCTCCACCTTCCCTTTTTTCCTGCTGGTATTTCTGACGCTGGGCATGGAATCAGGCACACTTGACTTAAAAAAAAGAAAAAAAAAAGAGGTTTCTACTCTGAAGAATAGGAGAATAGAAGTGCAGAGAAACTAGCTGTTTGAGGAGTTTTCCTTTAATAGACCGTTAACCTGTGTTCTGGATCTTTTTAGTAGTACTATGATCATGTATCTAAGTACCTAGCCCAGTGCTGGATCGTACTAGATGCTTAGTAAGCATTGCTTCTCTTCTGTACCCTCTTCTCTTACCTCTTCCATAAGCCTTTAGTGATCCAGTTTGGGGAGAAGAGAGAAAAACCTATGTGGGAGGGACTGTAAAAAATAATCTGGGACTGAGGGCTGTGTATTTGGAACAAATTTGATTTTCAGCAGTCAATTCCTGCCAGTGTCTCAATATTACAGGGACTGGGTCAATTATTACTGAACTACTCTGAACTTCTTAGAGGAAAGATAATGCAAGCATTTTAAAAAATGCATATGGAGGTAGAGAAACCACGTACACTGTTAAGTAATTGGGATGGCTATTTTTGAAAAAGATATTTCTATCATATCAACTTTTTTTTCTTTTTTCTTTTGGTTTTTAATCATTTTAAAACAGATAAAAATCTTCCACAGCCAGTCTGACTCATACTTATTTAATTAAAGACTGAACTCAAAACTCAGCCCCTCCATGCATTTTTAAAAAATGATAATTTTTAAAATTATATAAGTATGCACTCTCACCATAGAGATTCTGTAAAATAGATAAATGGAGTATAAACGAATGAACAAACAAAAAGGCATAATCTTACAAACTGGAGAAAACTGTTAGTGTTTGGTTCCAAGTTCTAGTCTTTGTTATGCTTTCCTGTAATATAAGTATTCCATGTACTTAGTTGGGATCATACTTTGTGGATTTGGTTAGATAGTTCTTAGTGTGACCCAGTTTATAATCTTTATTTCACAATAGTCCTGATGTGGCCCTAGAGAAGAGGCCCGTCTTTGAACCTGGTTGTACAGTCCATGCCAAGGCCTCTCTCTCTCTATTGTCCAGAGTGTGGAAGGCCAGGGAGGGGCCCCAGAGGAGCTTCTGCTCTGTTCCTGGCAGGGCAGACTGTGGGAGCAGTTGCTCAGTCTGAGAATGAATCATGGCAGCTGGCTGCTACAGAGGTTCTCGGAGGGCTGACTGGATGTTAGAAACAAGAAACACTTGAGTTAATTGGCACATGTCCTGGGATCCAAATTAAAGCAAGGTGACAAGTTAGGACTTGATGTGACCTGAAGGTGATGGACCACTGGACCAAGAGCAGGCAGGAGTAGAGAATACATTCCAAGAGCATTATTAGACAGATAGAAGACTTTTGCCATTAGCCCTCTTTGTTCTTCCCTGGGTGACTGAATGTATTTATGCCAGGCTTTGGTGGCTCTGAGCTTTTATGTATGAAGGGTAGGATGGCAGCGTGTTTGGAAAAGGAGACAGGTCTTCATACTAGAATTTTTGCACGTATATATTTATTTGGGATAAATATATATATTTATTGGGGATCTGCTAGAGATTATGGGAGCAGGAGTGTTAAAAGATCCCTTTCCTAACCACCATTTACTGAATATTGCCCTTACTGATTATTTCTCTGGAGCCCAAGAACGACCCTTAGTCCAGGAGAACATTTAGAGCGCTGTTTGAGGGGATTCCTTATCATCTGAACGGACTAGGGATACCATGCAATGTCCCTAGGCCCATGGTAGTTTAGGAAATCTGTGTCCTTTTATGTTGGATATCTGATAGCAATACTCTTTAATTCAGTATGTATTTATTAATACACATGTGTATTAATAAATACACATGTGTCAGATGTGTCAGATATTGTGCGGAATACTGAGGGTATAAAGACTGGTAAAAATGGTCCTTGTGCCCAGGAAACAATATATAGAGAGGCAGACTTATAAAAACATTAATATAAGTCCTAGAGTTAGTGGTAGAATCATGTAGTGAGAGTTGTCCAGTAGTGAGAGTTGAATAGTGAGTGGTCCTAATGGATGATTGTTGAACGATTATACATTGTAGTTAACCTACCTACCACAGCCTTTTATTGGAAGCTGAGTTTTGCATATGACCTCTGTCATGTGAGCTTGTCATGCTCAAAACTTGTGTTCTGAATCCTGAGCAAATACATGACTGTCATTTCTTTCCTGCTGTCTTTACAATGTGCTTTCTTTGGAATAGTCGTTTTGATGTATAGCTTTCTCCTTAATTCAGCATTTTACCTCATTTGTCATCCAGCAAGCTAGGAATTTGTGAGACGTTGCCAATTTGTTTATTCTTCCAGTGATCTTTAGAGGTGGGTTCAGGATTGTAGCAGCATTTCCTGGGACTCAGATGGGATAGGCTCACTGAGGAATGGTTCTAACCTTTGGTATTTGGCAGTGTCCTGAGATGGTCAGATCTTTGTCACAGCCGGAGAATCACTGGGGACTTGGAGCTACAACTTCAGATTGCTCCTGCTGTTGTGTCAATAAGGTGTTTATTTCATGACTCCTAATGGTACAACATTGTGAATATGCCTGTTAGACAAAACCAGATCTGACTTTTGATCTTTTTAGAGTAAAATAAAAAATTTAAATTTATAGAAGTTAGCTAGTTCTCTTACAACCATAGGCAGAGGCTGTGTATGCTATTGACTGGGTTCATCTTCCGTAGGTCTCTAGGGTTATGGCTCTCAAGCTCTAGCATGTATAAGAATGGGGGCAGGTTAAAACACAGATTAGTGGGCTCCCTCTCCACGATTTCTGATTTAGTACGTCCAGATGGGGCCCAAGAAATTGCATTTCTAGGAAGTCCCTCGTATTGCTTCTGCTGATCTAGAGACCACACTTTGAGAACCACTGATCTAGGAGACCCCCTTACCTTGTAAAACTGTTATTACTTTCTAAAATGTAAATTTGAAAACAAAAACCTACTGCAAGTTGAATTCTCATTTGGAATAGCCACCATTCTGTGGAAGATTAGAAAATGTGCTATGTTTAAGTGTTTTCAGGGAGGGAGACAACAACTTTCCTCAACTTACTCAAATAGCTTTTCAGGGGAAAAAAACTCTTATAAAGGCTTTACCTGAAATTTACCTCATCTTTGTTGTAAATTTTCTGACCTTGGAAAAGTGGCATCATATAGTAATTAAAGACCATTAGTCTTCTCTATTTCCTCCCACTTCATGTTCCCAGTCCAAGTAATATATTGCTTTAGCATCCTAAGACTGACCTTAATTTAATTTTGATAAACAAAAAGATGTTGAATAGTAAGGCCAATTATCTTTGATGAAAGAAGGCTGAACTCCTTTAACCTGTACAAGAAAGATTTAACAGAAGGCATCCAACTTTCTGGAAGGAAATTTATCTGACCCAGGCATGACAAGCAGAAGTGACTTTAACTTAGTATGCCTTTTTTTGAATAAGGCTTTATGTTAGATTTATTGAGATGTACTTTAACACCATTTGTGTCTTCTAGTTAGTAAATTAATACCCCATATAACACCTTCCTGATGAAATAGTTATGCAACTTTTCTGTGGATATCAGGCCTAAGTCCCATTCTTAGGTACCTGAGATTTCTAATATCTGGAGTGCCCTCTTCAAGAGTACATATATAGCTTATATTTGCAAATTTTACAAAAATATATGCTAATATGAAAATATTATTTAACTTCTTCTAGGGCTGGAAGTGACCCATGCTAGTGGAGGGCCCTGAAGGTTAAGTTTCATTAGCCTCAAGGGTAGTTCACTTCCAGGCCTTCCAGGCTTCTGACACAATTGCTGATACATTGTTATTACTCAGGAAAATGTTGTGGAAAGAATTTATGAATTCTTCATCATAGTATCTTTAAAGCAATATGACTTCCAGTATTTTTGTGCTATTGATGTCACTATGGCTTAATGTTGAATATATACTAGCACTAAGGTTTTGTTTTGTTTTTTAGATAAAGAAAATACAGGATCTAAATCAACCAGTATTTTTCCTGTGTAGAATCAATAATATATTCATAAGGGGCTGTTTATCATAATCTAAAGAGATGAGCAATGAAGACAAAATGGCAATGACTAACCTAGGCCAAGGATGTCAGTTGGATGGATCTGACAAACAAAGGATTGGTTAGATTGGAATTCTGAAGATTCTATTGTTCTATCTTATAACTTTTTAGAGGAAACAGGGCTGGGAGGTTTTGAATCATGTTGAGTTTGCATTAGTGAAATCCTCAAGTCAGAGTGATTTTAGTAGAGCTTTGGTTACCACAGGGCATTAGGTATGGGATGCTGAGGATGAACTGTAGTAGAATACATGCAGTCTGAACCTGAAGCTTGGTCAGAGTGGGCAGAGCTGTTTGTCTCCTTTGTTCTTGGGTATGTGTGTTCAGGTGAAGATTCGTGAGTGTTTCTGCTTTGAGATGAGTTGAGATGAAATGCGATGGCAGTAAAGAATAAGTGAAGAATCCAGAGTTGTAGCTTTCTCTTCATTAAGGTCAATGCAGTAGCCCAGGTTTTTCCATATATGATTCATGTATCTATATATATATTCCCAGATATTTTATATATATATATATCCCCAATATATATATATTTCCCAGATATTTTATATATATATATATATATATACCAGAAATATATATTTCCCAGAAATATAATTCCAGATTATATTTCCCAAAAATATAATAAAAGTAGAGGATTAATGAGGTAGGCAAAACAGTTTTAAGATAGTCACGAACATGGAGAAGGTTTCTTCTCTTAATGATTTGGTTGGAGTTGTGAGGGGATCATTTAAAAGGAAAGAGGACCACATTATTAGCTCATTATATCCCTGATCAATATAGACCACCCATTTCTTTTAAATAGTTTATGCATAATAGCTAATACATTGCCCAGGGAAAACAAAGTATCATTTATAATTGCTATTTGAATATTTTATGTAAAAGCTAATCTTCTGAAGACTTAGAGAAATCATTGTAGATTAAAATAAGAAATAAAGATTTGCATTTATAAGAAATTAATGATTGCTCTGAAATTGAAGAACCATTTAGTGCTGGGAGAAATAAATACAAATTGTAACATCTATCTGATGGAGTTTTGTTTAGATTGCTTCTGGTGATAAACCATCTATAATAATATAAATCAAGGGCTGGTGTTTGCCATAAATTTGCAATGTTTAGCATAATTTTCGTTTGCATTTCATACTAAAGTGACACCAAGAAATATGAGATTAATAGTTAGTTATTAAGTGAAAATGACTTTCATGTCTGTAGTCATTTTTAGAAATAGTTACGTGTAATTCATTTAGGGAGCAGAGAAAATTAATTTGCAGCTGTGGTGGGATCCAGTACATTAAAACAACGAGGGAAGTGGCAGATAGTAATATACTTTTGGAACATAGGATGGATTCATTTTTAACCCCTCATTTTGATATCCCTCTAACTTCTCAATACCTATCCTGCCATACAGGTCACCACACTTTTGTTTGTTGATTCCAGAACATTATACTAATAGCTTAAGGAACAAGAGAGTTGGTACTTGTTCTCAAATTATGTCTTAACATTGGAGAGCACAGGCTTATCTATACCTAGGGGGATAGAGGGTCAGATGGTAACAGCAGCAATATGGTGTCTTTTATTAATTTTAATTAGTGTTTTCATTAGGAAGTGTCATATTAAATTCTGATTTTTTAAAAAATGACACATTATCTACTTTCATTTGTTTCACTGCATTACAAATTGGCAGTGGTTTTGAAGTTATAGTCTATAAATAATTTTTCTTTGAGAAATCTAGCCTCAGAGTTTATGATCTTAAAAAATATATAGCTAATATTTCCTAAACATTTACCATGTTTCAGACACTGTGCTAAATGCTTTATATGTGTTAATACACTTGTTTTATTGTGATTATTGGAGCCCTTTTTTGCACAAAGTCATGCATTTGCTCATTTAGATACTATTTACTGAACATCATCTTTGAGCCAGCTACTGAACTAGGTTGGAATCTCTAATATTTTAGAAGAAAGTGGAGGAAAAAAAGATCATATTTAAGAGTCTATAAAAAATAAGTCCAACTTCTAGTCAATATGGTATTATAAGTCCATATTTTGAGGTCCCTCTGCTCGAAGTATCTATCAAAGCTAGATAAGATATTTTTTAAACACTTTAATAAAAAACAGTATTATATGAAAATTGAAACTAAAACCCCTAGGTGGACCAGAGAGGTATAGAAAAGTTAGCTAGTGTTGAGTTGAAGTACCGTGTCAGCTTGCTGGGCTCTGGGTCTGGCAATATTTGGAGGGAGCTTAGAGGCTTAGTCTAGCAGCTTGTTGTTGTTGTTGTAGCAGCTCCCATTTCCTCAACAATTCTAGCCGTTTGGGATTGGGAAGGTTAGGGAGAAGGGATGAGGAAGACTAGCATCCTTACAGTGATGGAAGCAGTGCCTGATGTAACTTAAATTTGGCTTGGCTCTGTCTGAAATTGGTGCTGTCTGTTTTAGATGGTATACGCTGTGTTCTTAGGGGAAGAATTTATTTTCAACCCAGTCTGTCTTAAAGGATCATCATACAGAGGGGCTGTAAGGGTTCTCTTTGGGTCTTTCCAGACGTCCATATGCCCAACAGCTTCTTGGGTTGAATGTGTGATCACTTGACCTAGTAGCCACATTGAAGCCTGTCTTCTTCCTCTCTCCTCATTTCGATGCTTCTTGCATGAAGCCGAAATAACTCTCCTGAATTTGTGGAGAACTGAGAGGGGGTGGGCTTACTGCGGCTTGGTTCCTGCAAGGCCTACTTTATGAACTCTTCCAACAGGGCCTCTTGACTTGGTTCACACATCTGTGGGCCAGAATCAGCCATTCGTTTACATAAGTCTACAAAACAGCTGGGGACTCATGATAAGTACTTCCAAGAAGTACCTACTAATGTAAAGGTAACCATTAAAATCTTAGGAATATAATTTAGAACTCGGCCAAATATAACACAGAGAACTGTGAATATAGAGAACATTTCCATCCAACTGACATAAGAAAGAGCAGAAAAGAATAAATGCAAATGGCTGGTATATAGAAGCCACAAAATAAGATGGAAGAAATAAGTACAGTCATGCTTGTAATGCAAATGTATGTAACTATATTTACTTTACCTATTAAAAGACAGAAACTAACAAATTAGATTTTTAAACAATGCAGCTGTAGATATAAAAGAATGCATAGTAAAGTAACAGAACAAGATAGGAGTAAGAAAATGCTAACCAAATGAAAGTTGTTCTGAAAAGGTTAACATCAGACAAATGATTTTAAGGTAAAACAAAAACACATTAGCATGGATTAGAAGACATACTATATAACAATAAAAGAATTGATAATATATCAAGTATACACAATAATCATCAACTTGTAAACTCTTAATGATAGAGCATCAAAATAAAGAACTAAATTGTCAGAATTGTAAAGAGTAATGTCCAAGATAACTAATGGGAGATTTCACTATACATTTTTTATGATCTAGTACCTAGCACAGCAAAACATGTAGTAAGTACAGAGATTTGATCAACAAAATGCACAAGCTTGAATATGTGTGTGTACATGCACATGAATTTGTCCATGTTTCATTACCAAAGAATGAATATTATTGGGTGTAGGGGTACACAAAACTTTTAAACACAACTGCACAGAATTTTCTGTATACTAAATGATATTTAATGTCATATTTTTGAGGAATTCATATTTTTGAGGAATCACTATTATCCAGATGATAGTCTTTGACATCTGTATAATTTAATTAGAAATCAGCAACACTTAGTTCTTTCATGTGGTATGAGGAAAAACTTGTCCTCTACCAACTTAAATTTGTGGCTGGGGGCCTGCTAATTAACTGACAACATTCATATTAACCAGAAAAGTTCGCTGTTCATGCATGCAGAAGTACTCTATAGGGAGTAGCACACCAAACAGCTAGGGGTAGGTTTATATACTAGCTTATTAAGAGGGAGGAGGCATTTAAGGCTTGAAAAGATGAAAGATTCTGATGATGTTTCTTTACACTTTTTTTTTTTTTTTAAATTCCTGATACCCAAGGTCCATTGCATCCCTGATTGGAGATCTCTTTGGAGTAGAGGGGCTGGGGTTTGTGACAGATGACTGGAATGTCATATTCTAGTCAATTGTTCAATCTCTGCTTTAGTTATATAGGACAAGTTCATAAAAGATTTTTTTTTCCTTTGCATTTTTAGCTCAGATGTTTCTACCTTGAGATTTTTTTTTTTTTTTTAAGATTTTATTTATTTATTTGACAGAGAGAAATTACAAGTACACTGAGAGGCAGGCAGAGAGAGAGAGAGAAGGAAGCAGGCTCCCTGCTGAGCAGAGAGCCCAATGCGGGACTCGATCCCAGGACCCTGAGATCATGACCTGAGCCGAAGGCAGCGGCTTAACCCACTGAGCCACCCAGGCGCCCCTGTTTCTACCTTGAAATAAATAATCTTTACACCATTCCAGTAGGTTGCTGGGTGCTTCATTTCCCCCATGTGAAACTTCTTGGAAAAAAGCTGAGTGGGGGAGAAAAAGCGGGGGGGGGGGGAGTCAAACCATCAGAGACTCTTAATCTCAGGAAACAAACTGAAGGTTGCTGGAGGGGAGGAGGATTGGAGGGATGGAGTGGCTGGGTGAAGGACATTGGGAAGGGTATGTGCTATGGTGAGTGCTGTGAAATGTGTAAGCCTGATGATTCACAGACCTGTATCCCTGAAACAAACAATACATTATATGTTAATTAAAAAAAAAAAAAAAGAAGAAGAAGCTGGATTGAATGCTTTGGAGAGTAGACTGAGCCTAGACATTATGAAGAGGTCTACAAAAGGAGAGAAGAACACAGATTAAACTGATGGGAAAAGAAAGAAAATCAACCATCAATGGTGGGAGCAGACTATAAGCTTGGTTTTTGAGTCATAGAGCAGCCAGTTGAGAAGATTTTAAACAGTGGCTTTGAAGTATTTTTAGATGGTAGAGTGAGAATATCAGTGTCAATCCAATGGATTTCCTGGTTTGAAGGTTGAATGTCTCTGATGATGGCATAGACATCAGTGTCATTGTCATGGTTAATTCCTGGAGCAAAGCATGAAAGAATGAAAGCTTTGGTCCCTGTGAATTTCCTGGGTAGTTCCTGCAGCAGCAGCTCTGGGCACAAAGGTTGCTGATCTGTTGTGGTGATGAGTTCTTTGAAGTCTATATCAAGTCATTGAGCTTCATCTTGAAGGACTTCTTTAGATCTTGATGGAAGGAGCAACCTAGAGTTGTCTGGGTTAGTCAGGTTTTAGTTCTCAGTGGTGTCCACTCAGGAAGGTGAGAGAAAAATTGAAAATGTTAACTTAAAGGGATGTAGCCAGATATTGAAGCAAACTAGAATTGAGAATTTGGTAAGGACTGACCAAATGTGTAAGATGGCAAGATCCTGTCCAGTTTACAGATAGATAGTAAAACCTCAGAAAATGATCAGGACTAGACTCTGATAATCTACAATAGGGAGATATAGTTTTCTATTGAAACATAAAATTTTTCTCCATAATCCCATTTTAATGAAAAGTACAGTAAGATTGGTCTTGTTTATAAAGTAAGTCTGCTCACATTATATTTGGCCTGGTTATTTATGTAAGTGTTGCAAGGATGGTGATTGACCACATAGGCCTTTTAAAAATTTACTTTCCTGGAACTTTTATAAAGTCTCAGATTGGACTTTAAAAGCCTCTCTAGTTAGGAAACCAAGCCAAAAACCTGTCATTAGATTTTACCTGCAGTATAGATTTAAATAAATTCCTCTGTTCTCAAGATCCCCCAAATATCCTGATTCCTGAGCCAAGAAGTGACCTTTCTTATTCACCTACAAGGCTGGGAACCCTATATGCCAGGTAC
Source organism: Mustela nigripes (assembly GCF_022355385.1). Lineage (NCBI taxonomy): Eukaryota > Metazoa > Chordata > Mammalia > Carnivora > Mustelidae > Mustela > Mustela nigripes. The sequence continues at coordinate 127,121,526 of NC_081558.1, read as the reverse complement.
CTAGCTAATTTTCCCAAGAGGGCTTTGTAAGCATTGCTCTGTAAAGTCAACCTTAGTTTCTTTAAACTGTCTGATCATAAGTGACTTCTGCATCATTTAAAAATATGACATTCTAGTCAAAGCCTTGGTTATGTAACCAATGTTTCCAATTATGTCCTATAACAAGGAGAACAAATTCTTATCAAATTTATACAAATAACTATATTGCCACAAAAATAAGAATACCTAATGAGAGTTTTTAAATTCTGGAGGGATCAGGCAGGGAGAAAACAATAAATGTTTAAATGTTTCATTTCTGCTTACAAAAGTATAGTTTACAAAAATTTTTGTAAGTTGTAGATAGCTTAAGAGAAAAGAGAAAGGGATTCTATTAATCCAGCAGCAATATCCCAAACAAAAGCCATAATCATCCTTTATCAGTTCATTCAGTCTCATGTAATTAATTCTTATTCTGCTTGATCTTGAATTAGCAGTTTCATGAAATCTATCAGCTTCCTTACTAGAGTTTTGGAAATCCTGACTTAGTTCAATGGCAAGGTGTTGAGGTTTTTCGGCAATGCACTTAGAAACCTGTACCCTAAAGTCCCTGGCATAGTCCTTTTTTATGGGTCTTCCAGATAGTTCCTTTTCATTGAAGATAAGCACTCTGGCTCATTGCTGATTGCCAGCCTTTCAGGAAAGCATCAGAGTAGAACAATGACTCTGGCTGACAAAAGACTTAAAAGAGCTGTGGTCAAAGATCTGGTAAGAGTTTCTTATGAAAGTAACCAACTGATGAAGGCATTTGTGTTTTTTTTTTTTCTGTGACATACACCATTTTAAAAATAAAAACTGGAGATATAACTGATGACAGGTACTGTTGTTTTCTAATATCAGTCAAAAGTACTGGGACATATCACGGGTAGCTCAGAGGGTACTGACAGATTTTTAGGAATGTCATACAATTTCTGAGTACTTGTCTTAATAATATTTACCTGTAAATTATAATCGAGGGAAGGTTAAGCATCTCTTCTTTTCTGACAATGCTTTTCATGCAATTCAACATATCTAATTAATTTTTAACATCTCTCTTTTTACAAGGTGAAAGAACAAATCATTTGAGATTTTCCAGGGATGCGCTGAGAAATTTCAAAGTCAGTTCAAGATCAAGATTTTATTTAGGATTTGACTTTGAGAAGGCAAAATATGTATCAAAGGTGTCAGAATGTCAAAAGGTTTGAACACTTGATTAGGTAGGATCACAGGTCACTGTGAAAAAAATGCTTAGTTATCTATTCAACAATGTGACAATGAAAGATTGTAGAAGTAATTATAGGAAGTGACATGATTATAAAAAAGAGCTTAGCTCTTTCCATTGTGAGAAGACTCCGTTCTCTTAAATAGTCAAGAACATGATTTAGACAACACAGGAGCTTATTCTAAGACACAGAGTCTTTGTTTTTTAGGCAGATTACTTAAAAGATAAAGCAAAACCTTTACCAAAAAAAAGACCAATAGCCCTCCAAAAACTTTGGTTTTTTAATAGAAAGAGAAAACCAGACTCTAGTTTTGCATTCAGGTACTATTGATGCATAGCTCATTAAAAACCAAACCAACAACCTTTTAAATAAACCCATCCAACCTTAGTCAGCTCTGATCATGACTCATAAAATTCTTTTTCTGCAAACGTTTTACAACTTCATATATCCAATCAGGTTTTATCCTATTCTTTTCTTCTTTTTCATTGTGTAACAACTGGTCATTTTACTTGAGGACAAAATTACTCTCATTTTTCCTTTAGCAGTAACACTTCTTAAATGCCTTCTGTGCTTTTAATATAAAGTTCTGTCTCTCTTCATCCTTATTACTTATAGTATTTTCATCTACTAATTTTTATTATGATTTATTTTGTCATTAGTAACTGCTGTGGAGCTCCCTCAAATGCATATATTGAAACCCTAACTCTGAATGTGACTGTATTTGGAGATAGGTCATAAAGGAGGTTTTTCAGGTTAAACAGGGTTATAAAGGTGAGACCCTAATCTTATAGAACCAAGTCCTTCTAAGAAGAGGAAGAGATATTAGAGACCTCTGTGCGTGGACACAGAGGAAGAGCTATGCAAAGACATTGTGAGAAAGCAGCTGTCTAAGTCAGGAAGAGAGTTCTCACCAAAAATTAGCGTTGCTAGCACCTTGATCTTGGACTTCCAGCCTCCAGAACTGTGACAAAATAAATGGATATTGTTTAAACTGCGCAGTCTGTGGTTTCTTCTTATGACAGCCTGGATGACTAATATAGGACTCTTTTACAGAGAAAATTAGAAGTAGATGATTATGAATAATATGTCATATACCAACATTTTGTAGCAGGTTAGCAAAATTGGTGAATATACCATCTCACAATTTTAAAGATATATTCTTCCTAATAGTACAGTTTCTCAGTGTGGCAAAAAAGAGTATGTTTATTTACAAACTATATCTTTAACCTTTCTGTAGCATTTAAAAGTAAGAAGCCAAAGTATATATACTCCAAATTATGCTTAATAATGAATGTGTCAGCATTTGATCTTATTTAAAAATAATGTATCTATTTAATGAATATCTATTACTTAGCATCTTTAGCAAACAGATGGTAAAACTATCTTTAGGCAGACTTTATAAAATGTCATTATTATTGAAATAAAATTTCAAAATAATAACTCAATTTGATTAAATCAAATTCATTATTTTTATAATTTGAAATATTTAGTAGATACAATACTAGTAGATACAATTTGACTAGTAAATCCAGGTAAAATAAAATTTATGCTTGTATTATACTTAATGCTGATCAATCAGAAGACATGAATGTTTTTATTAAACCAAAAATAAAATTACACTAGTCTTATTTACCAGAGATTTACCCAAATCACACATCTGAAAAATATTTGGGTTATTTCCTGTACTTCTGAGAGATTTAGGTCTATTTAATTTCTGTAAGAACTTATTTTTCTCTAAGCCAATTACAATAGAGCTCTTTTAAGGGATTTTATAAATTAATTTGGTAATATCTCCAGAGTTAGAAAAAAATACAACAAACATAAACATAGAGACAGATGCAAATAGATCTCTTATGGTTTTCACTCTAAAATTTTAGCCATGAGTTAGGCATACACAGTAATGCAAAATTCACTAGTTTATGTAAGAGTTGGTTCTTGTCTTTGCCCCACTTTGTATTTTTATCCTAATTGTGTTTCTGGCAGATGGAACAAGTTGTTATATGTTCAATATGAGAGCAAAAGCTTTCCACCAATATTTACAGAGAAGATTTTTAAAAGATTTTCTTTTGCCCCGACATAGCTTTTGGAGGCTGTAGACGAAAATTTTGGGTGAAGGATTGGAAAGACATCACGTAGCCATCTGGGTGTCTCCAAATTTATCTGAGTGGGTAAAGTATCCAGTCTGTTCCAATCAGCCCCCTTTTCTTCCTTATCAGCCTCAAATGGTTGCTTTTGGGAGTTCTTTGAGAACCTCTGATGGGGGTAAGAGACCTAAAGTTTGAATGATCTCTGTTTTTTAATTTTATAACAGGAATATTTTAGGCTAGCCATGATACTTTTTTATGTCCATTTCAATTTGGTCTTCTTATGGGTATCATTTGTTCATGATGAAAGCTCTCTAAAAATCTTTTAAATACGAAAAATTTTTCTGAATCAAAGACTCCATCATCTAACCATTGGTGTGTAGGATCTGCATAGGTAACCCCATTCCAATTGTAACTCACATCAATAAGCCATTTTATGTCTTAGTCATGAATGCACTAATGAATGAATGAGTGAAGAGGGTGCATAAGATGAAACTCTCATAATTCAAAATCACTCCCAACTATAGCTGAAAAGAAGGAACCCTAGTTTCCATTGGTGAAAGTGGCCATAGGCAGAAAGAATGGTTAGTTCCAACCGTCCCACAAAAGTAAGGCACCTCTAGTCACAGAGCTGCTTGTCTCTGATACCAGCAAGGCAATACTGAGATGGAAAGTCTCAACACCATAAGGGCAATGGAGAAAGAGATGACAAAGGTCCTTACAGTCTGAGACCCTTTAAGATTTAGACCTAGGTGACCTTTACCAAGAGATGGTAATGGTTGGATGATAGCTTTGCTTGTGTACATCCTATTTCAGGCCCCAACCTAATGGCTGGCCACCTCTGAGCAAAGACCTGACAATTTGTACTCACTGGCTTGCAGAAAGTCAGAGACAGTGCTCTCTCTGGTTCGAAGCCAAGCTCTCAGGACACAAAAGTGGGACTGAAGAAGAAACTCATCTGGTTTTATTGGTGACCAACTAAATTTGTTTTAAGCAGCATTAGTCTGGAGAGAACCACAGAGTCACCAGTCTGTGTGAGGTTGGCTTGAATAACAGGCATATGGGACCTATGCCTGTGTTTTAGCCTGTGATTCTTCTTATGACAAGCAACATTCTTAGACAGCACAACACAAAATAGCAGCACAAAAGAGAGTGACAAACAGAACACAATGGCTATTCTAGGAGATCCAAACCAAGAGTCCCAATACCCAGAGAACTGGATAAGTTTCAACCAAAATGGTTTCTCCTGTAAAATTAAATTTTGAAAAATTCCTTTTGAAAAGATGAGAGGCTCTTGCCACCTTTGCCCAACTACACCATGAGCAGTGACCTGGGATCTGACTGCTAAGAAAGCTTACTTTGGCCAGCTTGGTCAGAGATCCCAAGACTCATCCCATCCTTGCTGGAGAAACTACTGAGAGGAAAGTCTTTTCCTCTACCAACTTAGGTCAGGAGTTCGAGGGCCTGCAAATTAATTGATAACAGAAAGATTAATAAGAGTAAAATGTATTACTCATACATGTCAGAGTATTTTGTAGAGAGGAGCTCTCTGAACAGCTAGGGATAAGGATTTTTTATACCAGCTTAATAAAGGGCAAGGGGTTAGGGCTTTAAATGATGGAAGGTTCTGATGAAGTTTGCTTACATAAATTTGCTTTGAAATGTTCCAGTGTCCCAGTTCAGTCTCCCTGACTGGAAACTTCCCTGGAGTGGTGTTTGTGGGATGGGGTGGAGGTAGCAGATGACTTTTAAATCTCGGTTTGAGTCACACAGGGGAAGTTCAGATAAGATTTCTTTCTGTTTCTGTAGCTCAGGTATTTTCAGTTTGATGTAATCTTTACATCATTTTGGTTGGTTGTTAGTCCCTTCATATGCAACCCTGGAGATGGTCAATATTTACTATTTAGAATGAAGGCAAGGAATGCACAGGGGAGATGTGTGGGGCAGGATGGAAGAGTTATATGAAAGACTATATGTAAAGCTGTTGAACTCTCCAGGCCCCCTCCTCCAAACTATAGGGCTGGACAGATAGCTCTGTTCAATTTCCACTCAGGTACAATGTCTGCTTCCCCAAGCAGAAGATTAGGATTCTTTTCTTGGGGGGAAATGGCTCTAGAAATCAGATTTTCATACACTGACATTTAAGACCTTCTTTAAAAAAAAAAAAAAAAACAGATTCACCCTTAATCACCTGCCGGTGAGCCCACCAAGTATAAACCCTTTCTATCATTCATAGCTTCCAATCCACCTCTGGTGCCTCAAGCTTCAAAATAGAGAGTCTGATAACCTGATGCTTGATAGAGCATAACACATATGGGAGAAAGGCTAAAAAAAGAAAACCTGAGCTAAGAGGACACAGGGGATACTAATATTTCATAAAAAGATCTAAGAAGAAAAAAGATTTGTACTTCAGTTGTTTGCATAGGGGGCTGACATCCAAGTTCTTTATAGTTACAAACTATTACAAACAGTTAAATGTCAATATGGTGTTGGTTAAATTAATTCTGATATATTATTCTGATAAGTCCATATACTGTAAAAAAACAAAAAGTTTAAAGCAATTCTATATTTTTGAAAAAAAATACCATGTTGTTTGCTAATTAAAAAAATACTTGCTGCACGATTTAAACAATAGTAAGTAAACGTAATCCCATTTGTGCAAAAATATGTTTGTGTGTGACTAAAAAGTGTTGTATATGAATACATCAGACTGTCGGCAGTGGTTATATCTGGGAACACCTTGGGGGCACTTTTGACTTTCTATATTTATCCATAGAGGCTTTTTTACTGGTAGCATTTATAGATTTCATAGTTAAGAAAGATTAATTTTTTTAAAAAATCAGAATATACCCAGGACACATGCAGGATAACCAAGTGGCTGACTTTATTTAGCTACATGTACTTGGGAGTCAAGAATGATACTGTTTTACTAAACGGTCCCCGGCATGAATTAACCTGAAATAAAAACTCACCTTAACCAAAACTATGCTGCTTGTTAACTAAGGTTCAATCATAAAATGTGAAGTTTTGAAGTCACATTAACATTTCTTATGATGTCATCAGAAAAATTACTTTGTGATCATCTGGATTACAGATAGATTCCTGGAAACTTTATTTAGTCAAATGCAATTTCCTTGTGATCCATAAAATGTTTTCTGCGCCTTTCCATGTTCACTGGTGCTGCTGGCTTTAGAGGACTTCTTTCTTTGTAGGAATCAGGAAGATTCCTGAGGGGAGTGTGGGGGGATTTCTGGGATTTGGGGCTGGGCTGGCTTGGGCTAAACTGTCCCATGTATTGCCCGGAAGCAGGTATAGCCTAAGTCATTGTCAAGGAAACCGCTACAGTTGGCATCACAGATCCTGGCTGTGAGAAAGGAGGCTAGAAATCAGAATTCTAGAGACACTTTGTGGCTTCCAATGTCCTGAGGGAAAAAAAATCAAAACTTTTCAGCCTGAAAATCCTTGTCCACCCTACCAAGCATCTCTTCATTTGAGCCAATTTGGCCTTCTTTCAGATCCTCTGGAGGCCAAACCTTTTCACCTGTAGAGCCTCTGCTTGTTCTGTTTCTTCTAACTGAATGGCACTTGGGGGCTCCTCTATGACTGGCTTCTCTTTACCCTTTCAGGTCACAATGTCAGCTCCTCAGTGAGTCTTTTCTTAATTAATGAATGTTAGTAAGCTTCCCCATCTGCATTTCAGCTCCCTTAGGCTTCCAGCTTAGCAGTTCACATTTTGTATATATTTAGGTCCTTTTACTTTCTCTCTCTTCTCTGTTTGGATCCTATCAATCCAAAGTGAATAAGGACTTTCTTTGGGTACCACCTGCAGCTGAAGTCATCAGTGCAGCGCCCAAGTCCCCTCTGCTTTACCATCACACCCTTGGCAGGCCTTCAACTGCCAACATTTGCATTTCTTTGCCTGATGACTTCTTTGGCTTCTGGAAGCTGATTTTGCCTACCTGTGCTGCTGCCTAAAATGTTAGAGAGGAAATAGCCTTCAATTAATCACTGATAGGAATTAGTATATAAATGCCCATGCTCCCTTACGTACTTGGAATGCTGGTTATCAGAAGCATTGGTTGACTCCATAATGCTTTTTTTTTTTTTTTTTTAAATTAGCTAACTCTTTTTCCCTGTCTCACTTCACTACTCACTTACCAGTGTCTTTTGCACCTCCCAAATAACTACTGATACTCAAATCCTTGTGTGGGGCAATGCTTCTGGCACGTGCAGATGACAGCATTTGTTGGATGGATGGATGGATGGATGGATAATAGATGAAGGGTAGGTCACGAAATGAAGTTCAAGGCTGGATAAGGTATAAGGTTTCAAACCATGAAAAAGCAAAGGTATAGTGAGCTCATTCTAACTGGAGTTAGTTGGGAGCCATGAAAACCCACATAAAGATGTGAGTATAGGCAGAGAATCTGATATGGAATTTTTGAAAAGTAAGGTTTTCTTTAGGCCCACCACCCAATTTTTGATGACATTATGGATGCCCAAATTATGTGCGGTTTTTACATTTATTGCTTTATTACAGTATTTACCTAAAGCATTAAAATGGGCTATGCAAGCTCATAAGTAAAGTTTGACATGATTTTTTTTTCAATTTAGATGAAGTTAATACTCTTTAAAGAGTCTCCTTTCAGAAATATCTCTGGAAGTGAGAGTTGGGCTATACGTGAAGTCAGATGGTGAGATTTGGTCAGAGCCCTGGAAAGAAGTGATCCCAGAAAGAGACCACAGCTGTACAGGGTGGGATAACTGATTCCAGTGTGGGAAGAACTGTTAGATGTTCTTATCAGCATCATTATTGTGTTGCCGGACAAGTTCCCAGCATTAGTTAGGGGCTGACTAGGATTCCTGAATCAGAAATCATTTTGATTTTTAACAGATTATAAGCATGGAAACTTAGCTAGATAGTGAGTTTTCTGAAGGCAAGAACATCAAAGTCTGATCCCAGTGAGGTCAGTACATGGAATTTAGGTGACTTTGAATGCCTGAAAAGTATTAGCATGGTTGGGCCAACTTGCTTTTATAATTGGTATTGTTTTCATATATAAAACAGTTGATATGGAGTAGTAAATCATTCATCACAAAGCAAAGCATTCCTCCATTTAAAAAAGGTTTTAGGGGTGCCTGGGTGGCTTAGATGGTTAAGCGACTGATTCTTGGTTTTGACTCGGGTCATGATCCCAGGATTGTGAGATTGAGTCCCATGCTGGGCTGTTGGGCTTCATGCTTCTGGAGTCTGCTTAAGATTCTCTCCCTCTCCCATTCCCTCCCCTTCCTTTCCTCTGTGTATCCCACATGTGTACGCTCTCTCTCCAATAAATAAATAAATACAATCTTAAAAAAGAAAATTTAACTCTGACATTCCACACTGTCAGTTTTATTTAGCGCCATACATTTAAAAATTAATGTGTTTAAAATCCTGTAAATTTGTATAAACTTTCTGTGAGGAAATATGAATATAATAATGCCAGTTGAAAAACATTTGTGCTTAAACAAACGTTATGTGTGAAACTGAACTAAACATGCCGATGGAAAATACGGTTCAGAAATAATTTCCAGGAAACGTTTAACTTCTTTTGTTAAATTAGACTGATTTTTTTTCATGGATGGCAAGAATCGTGCAACTGGGGACACCCAGGAGGCTCAGTTAGTTAAGTCTCTGACTGTAGTGCAGGTCATGATTCCAGAGTCTGGGGATCAAGCTTCCCACATAGGGCCCCCTGCTCAGTGGCAAGCCTGCTTCTCCCTCTCCCTCTGTTGCTCCCCCTGCTTGTGCCCTCTCTCTCTCTCTCAAATGTAAAAATAAAATCTTCTAAAGAGAAACGAAAGAAAAAAAAAAAAGAAGCATGCAATTGTTTCTTTTTTTAAATTTCAGCTACCAAAGAGGTCAGAACTTAATTCACAACTAGTTTTTTCTAAGCATAAGGTAACTCATGATATTTATATTTATCTTCTAAATGTCTCCTTATTTTTATTTTTATTATCTTTTAAAAGATTTTATTCATTTATTCATCAGAGAGAGAGACACACAAGTGGGGGGAGCAGCAAGCAGAGGGAGAAGCAGGCTCCCAGCTGAGCAGAGAGTCCGATATGGGACTCCATCCCAAGTCCCTGGGATCGTGACCTCTGAGCCGAAGGAAATGTTTACCAAGCATGATGCCACCCAGGCATCCCTGTCTCCTTATTTTTTTTTTAAGATTTTTTATTTATTTATTTGACAGACAGAGATCACAAGTAGGCAGAGAGACAGGCAGAGAGAGAGAGGAGGAAGCAGGCCCCCGCAGAACAGAGAGCCTGACATGGGGCTCGATCCCAGGACCCTGGGACCATGACCCGAGCCGAAGGCAGAGGCTTTAACCCACTGCGCCACCTGTCTCCTTATTTTTAAAATTTATTCTGATTATTCTTTTTCCTGGGCCTGAATTTTTTTTTATATTGACTTTATTTTTCTTTCTTACTTAATGTATTTATGTCAGTCGCCACCAGTTTTTGTGGAAAATGGAGAAATAAATGATTCATGTGTAATACACAGAGAAACAATCTACTTTTATCACATTACTACTCTTTTTTTCCCCCAAGGCCAAATGTTTGGAAGAACAGCGGTTGAATGTGGGGGAACTCCCACACCTGTATGCGCAGGTGTTCACGCACACTGTCAGATTTGGAGGCAGGGCTCTGCTGGCCTCACAAGATATGTGGTTATGAAAGAAGGTAAGGGTGCTTCCACTAGTTCCTTTTGATTACTAAAACTCAAAATTCTAGGGCTCAACTGCATCTGAAGTTTTCATCCAGTAAATTTTAGAAAATAATTATATAATGAAGTAAAGGAGGATAAGATATACCCACCAGGAACTTTCAGAGTTAATACATACTTTCTTTCAGAGACAAGATATATCGTTATTTCACTTTAAGCCTCATTTATGTGTGAGTTATTTTGGGTTAGATGCCACTAATTTTACCTCATGGCATGAGAGACTGTTGAAAGCTGAAGATCAGAAGACTGAGAAACAAGGAATATTGTGTTGGTTTGCTAAATTTAGCACAACTTGGATCCAGGGCATCTCAGGTTGTGAACCACTCACTGACCTGCCCTTGGTTCTCCTGTAATTCTTTGAAACCTAGAGCTTCTTTAACTTTATTATGGCCTTTGAATTAGGATTAACTCAGCAGGCTGGAAGAAGAGAGAAAAAGCCAGTACAGTGCTTTCGGAGTCAAGCCTTCATACGGACTTTTTTTTTTAATCAAAGTGTTACAATAGCTTTACAAAACATCTGAGTACCTCTTAAAGCAAATAGTTGCTCATGGATTAATTTTTATGTAAATGAACCAACTGGGTCTGAATTCAATATATTTAAAGTTAAAAGATTTGGTTTAGATTAATAAATTTATCACATCATTTCTATCACTATTATTATATCATCAAGGAAAGTTGGGAACATTTATAAATAACTGGATTTGTCATTGTATAGAAATAGCAGAACACTGGCAATACAGGATGAAATAAAATAAGACTATAATTGTGAATATGGACATGTATATATTGTGTGTGTGTGTTTAAACTTCAGATAGATAGCCTTTTTTTTTTTTTTTTTGGTCTGCACTCAGGAAATTTAAATCAAGTTTAAATCAGAAAATTTCCCCTGGCTCTTACTAGCTGTTTGGCCTTAGGCACATTTTTTACATTTCTTTGGGCCTTAGTGTGTAAAATTAGAAAAATGATGCCATGCATGGAACTGTGAGGATTAACTGAAAACATATTTAATATATGTGATACCATGCTTGGTACACAGTAGGTACTCAATATGTTTGTTCTTAGAGGACTTGTTTTTGAAAATGACTTTTCACTTAGATTTTCTGTTCTCCCTCATGGGGTTTAATCATTGTTGATATTAGATTGAACCAAAGAAAGTCTGCCACCACATAGACATTCAGACTTGGGAATAAAAACACGAATAAGTAAAACATGTTTTATATCTTTATTCTCAAGAACATAGTAGTTTTCTTTTTTGTTTTTGTTTTTTAAGCAAATGACACTGGGTCTGTTTTGTTTTTGTTTTTTAAGCTTATGACACTGGGTCTGGAGGTGAGGCAGTGTTCAGAGAATTTTGGCATCTTTGCCGAACTAATAATACTTTTGTTTGTATATATGTATGCAAACCTGTACTTATATCCCTATTGCAGATATACACACATAAAAATATGAGATTACACTTCAAGATGGTGAAAAGTTGTGTCATAAAAAATGATATGTCTAATAGGTTCCATTTTTGAGAGAGGAGAAAGACATTGTCATATTGGGGAAAGGAAGAATGGAAGGAATGGAACTTGGACTTGGCCTTGAATAATGATCCCTTGGGCTGGGATATGAGAAAGGTATGTGATGGGAAGAAAGTAGGTTAATACTTTGGGGATAGAGAATATATATGACATAGATCTGATGGGAAGAAAATTAGCCTGTTTAGAGATATTTGGTATTTTGGTTTACTGAGAGGTCATTATTGAAGAGTGTAATCTTTTCAACTTTGTGTTTATTATTGCCTCCTTAAGGAGCTTTTGTAAACTCTTTTATTTTATTTTTTTTAATTTTAGAGATTGTCCCCTTCCCCTGTGAAGTTTTAATACCACAGATGTACTTTTATCTGTTTGTATACTGTGCTCCTTTATAGGACCCAAAACCACTGCATTAGCTAACATCTTTTTTCACCCCTCCCACCCAAGAACCAATTTTCATCTCCTTATGGGTGATGTCACCACTGCTAAGAAAGTGTACTATACTGGGACCAATAGCTCAGGAGCCTTTCATGTTCAGTTGAAAAGCATGTACCTTATTATCCTTCAGGATTTCATTATTCTCTTCATAATTTTGGATTTCATTCTTGATAGCTTGAGTGACCCTTTGGATAGTTTAAACCACAGGACATGGGGATCTTTCGATCTTTCTTAATTTTCATTACCCTATACTGATTCTGAATCTTAGTTATATAATCTTGTTGGATATGTAATGAGTGATGAATGTGTCTGTGTACGTGTATAGTATAAGCAAATAATATATTTGTGTGTGTGTATAAATGGTAGGATTTGTGTTGGAGGGAAAATGTTTTAATGGTCTCAAAATAACAGCTTTGCCTTAAGAGGAAGCATTATTGAGCTCAATTCTTGTATTTCACAGGATTCGGAACTATACCATGTACAGACAAGCATACAGCACGCAGCCCATCTATAAGTGCTGCCCGGGTCGGAGCCGGTGGGACCATGAACCTGGCTGCCCACACTGTAAGTTCTCATTCTTCCAATTCAACACTCTGTCACGAGAACTAATGGTTTCCCTGTTTTGGTCTCCAATCATACCATGCCTGTCAAGTTTTAGGCATCTTTAGAATCACCACAGATTCAGAACAACCCTTTGGACTGAAAATTCACATTTGACATGTGCAAAAAAAGCACAAAAAGCTTTTCTGTTAAGCATTCCTAATGACAGGTCAGAACTCAGAACCCAGAGAACTGTTGCTTTATATTCTGTCTCTTTATTTAAAAGACAGTTTATTTAAAGCCAGACAGGTTACACCTTGACTTTTATCTCCCTTTTCTGTTTGCCCCTTTCCATATCATCAAATTTGTAATCCACAGTTGATTCAAAAGTCTGGAGGGAAATCACTGTACTAAATCTAAATGGGATTTCTCAACCTGTGCTTGTCATGATTAATTGCAGAACTCTGGAGGCAGTTTACTTTTTAAGATGAGGTATGCAGTTCCTTTTGCAAACCTCTGGTGAGGGTGTTCCAGAACCTTTGGAGTATGTTTGACAGCACTCAAACAGCCGCACTCATGGCATTATAGAGTTCATTTATGCCCAGAGAAATGGCTCTGTTTAGCTACTCCCTTCCCTATGTGTTTATGGTTATTGTGAAGTCACTTAAAATGCGTCAGTGTGTTGCAATCAATGCAGCACCACAGTACAACCATTCATCTCTCCTGCTATCCTGTACCCTCGGGAGTTTGTAGGCATCCTGCTTCCTTCCCCACCGTGCTTCCTGCTCTTGAAATATCTTAGTGAAGTTGCCGCAGGCTTCCCATGTTAAGTAGGCTTAGTGTTGAGTGCTGCACCAAGGGTCAGGTGTATTTGCATGCTGTGTGAGACCACTGCAGCTGGCTGGTTTAAGCTCAGTTGAAAACATCTGCCCACAATGTCATTTCGACAATGCTATAAACTCCTGGAAATTAATGACTGTGAGATGACTGCTTTATATTGTTGATGACACCTGTCATAGTCCTTTGCCTCTGGTGAATATTAGTATTTCTCACTTGACTTTTCGATTGTTTTGGTCCCATGGTCATCTTCTCCATGGTAATTCTTTATCCTAGTGCTACCCAAACTTGGAAATGAATACAAATCACCTAGTATCAAGTTAAAATGTGGATTCTGATTCAGTAGGTCTGGGTAGAGTCTGAGAATCTGCATTGGTACAAGCTTCTAGGGCATGTGGATGATAACAGAGGCCCACATGGCTTTAAACAGTAAGGCCTTAACTTATCATGAAAACATTGTGTGATCTTGCCTTGAAATACAATTTCCAGATTGTATTTTCATTAGTGATGTACTGATGAGGATTTTCTTTTTCTCCGTCAACTCCATTTGTTCTCTCACCGTCCTTGTCTACACTGCTTTTAGCTGTCTCTGCAGTGGGGACATGTTTCAATGGAAAGAGGTGCTCAGACAGTGAGGCCCAGTGGTGCCGGTGCTCAGAGGGTTTCCAAGGCCCCCACCGTCAATATGGTGAGTCGCCAACAAGACTATTTGATTAAGATTTGGAGCTGTCTGCTTTGCTTTTAGGGGCCAGCCAATTTTGTCGATTCAGACTAATGGCAGGGTTATCCCTCCAGAGACTGGAGAGCATTAAAAATGAGCCACTAAGCAAAAACCTACAACCTACAGGGTACTCAGCCTCACAAAATATGCTTTGCAGTTTAGTTTTAATTATTCACTATAAGAGTTCAAAGGGTAGCAGTAAGTACAAAATAGTCTGTTTTGTAAAGGAAATGGTAGCTTAATAAGAAAACCTCATTCTGACCTCAGATGTTAAATCTTTAACAGTGCAATGGTTTGAAAGTGCTGGTACAGTATTTTTCTGTGAGGTATCTGTGGTTTGTGGATGAAGTGGGGATTAGCACAAATTCAATGTGATGTGATATTTGCTACTTTTGTGCCCTTTATTGAATACACAACACAACAAAAAACCCAACACTTGTTTGATTCTCAAAGTATCAAAACTTAGTAACCTAATTTTCAAGGCTGGAGCTCTATCAACTGTCAATTTTGAACACATGCATTTGAAATATTTCTTGTATAGGAAATTTTCGAAACAGCCAATGATTTCTCTTTTACTGCATCTGCCATGAGATCGGGTGCTTTCAAAAGGATTTGTTTTGACTTGATCATCTGATTCTAATCTCCAGAGAATGTGACTGCATCTGCATTTATCTCTTCAGGGAAGAAAAAAAACCAAAATAAAACCTATATTATAGAAGCTAAAGAAATAGATGTAAAAAGCTAACAAAAATATTGTAGTCATTATCTTTTGCTGATTCTTTTGCCTTTTCTTATCTGTTATTTGGATCTTTGTGAATGAAATTGGAAGGTGGCTGAGAGCTCATCACTGGTGCCCATTTTTCTCCTCTGCTCTTGGTGTAAGGTTAAGGCTCACGTTTTTCATGGGTCACCTGGAAGCTATTCTTACAAATTAATCTGATACCCTTTTCTGGGCTGTTTGCTTTTCTTTTTCTTTTCTTCTTTTTTCTTTCTTTCTTTCTTTTTTTTTTTTTTTTGACGAATTTGTGAATTAATGTGAAGCTGATTCTCAACCCCAATTTATTCTTTCACTATGGAATATTGATTCCGAAACAAGGGCTAGTGTATTCTTTGAGGTCTAGTGTATATCTTTAACTATTCTCATCATTTTTCAGAAGCTAACAGAAATTATACATTGACCCATGATAACAAGTTATTTTCCTTTAAAGAAATTGTTTCAATAACATCTGTAAAGCTGGTTTCCTCATCTTGATCAATAGCTGTGATGGGCTAATTACACATGTCATTGATTCATTAAGAATTTTAAAAATTAATTATTACTTTGTTAATTCATTTTGGTAGAACAAATCTTATAAAACATCAAATCCCTGAGGAGAAAGGTAATTAAGGAGAAATATGGTAATGATAATGACCTAGAAATTACACCTGGGTTAATTTATTCTTTATCTTCTACATCAGTACTTGATATTTTGATTATTTTAATCTCTTAACTTTTATATACCAAAGTAATGAAAATTCTTTCTGAAATTTAAGTTATATATATTTTTTTATTTTTCAATTTTGGTGATGAGAGTTCAATTTTGGTTGATGAGAGTACTGGATTATCTTAAATGTAGGCAGAATCAGTGTATTTCTTTCCACAGGTTTACTGATGTACCAGAAAGTTCTGGAAGTCATGAGAGACCAACCATACAAAATACCTTTGCAAAGTCTACATTTCATTTTTTGACATTATTGTCCAATTGTGTTTATCTTTAGATTTTGACACATTTCTTCTCTCACTGCAGAACTGCTCTGTTGAATTTAAAAAGAGAAAGGATGAATTCTGAGAGATATACAACCTGAAGTAGGAGTTTTGATGTTTCCTACATGGTATCACATTTATCCAACAAAATGAGATATCACAAAGTATGTAAATTTAAAAGGGTCTCAGGAATTTTAAAAGCTTCGTAGGAAATCAAATAATTGGGTAAATAAATGGAGACCCCCAATTAAGAAAGGATGACATTAACTGAGTCTTGAAGTAGATTAAACATGAAAATCAAAAAAGAATGTTTTTTTGAAAGAATATAGTTGATAGGACATTACCCTATCAAACGGTTGAATGTAGTCTGGTGGTACTGCCTATAACTATCTCTTATTCAGCTGAATTTGCATTCTCTTGTTTGAGTACATAATCATTGGTCTGATTGACACTAAACTTTCTCAGTATAGTATATATCACAGTGAAAGTAATTTTAATGTTTCTGAATTACATAAATAATTCAAATGATAAATTAATTCAAATTTTTAGAAATATCAAGTTATAAAACATTACCATATATACAATAAAGTAAAAATGCAGCTCTATTGCCTTCAGGTCATTCTTTTATGTTTATTAATATTCATATACATACATGCAATTTTACGTAAAGGAGATTATATCCTGTATACTGTTTGGCATGAATTCCCCTCTTTTTTTTTTTTTTTTTAAACCTACTCCTTTTTTCTCCCTCTTTCTTTCCAGCTTCTCTCCTCCCCAGTAGCATCCTCTTTTATATCTTTGTCTATGCTCATGTACTCATATACAAACAACTGTGTAATATTTTATGGTATAGACGTACCATACATTTTCAACCACCCATTTATTGATAAGCATTCACTTTGTTTCCAAGTTTTTGGCACAATAATATGGCACTTTTATTTCTGTGATACAGACTTCCAGAAGTAGGATTCTTAGGGTCAAGAATATGTGTATTTTTAATTTTAATATATTTAAGGATCAAAATATTCATTTAAATTATTTGTAAAATGTTTTGTGGGCCATGGCACTGACTTTATAAACTTATTTGGTTGGGATGCATTAAAATCTAAATAAATGCTAATTATTTACTTATTTTTTGACATGTTAACATATAAGGAATCACTTGTATCTTTATCCAAAACCAGAGATACGATAAAGTTTCTAGAATCAGGATTATAGTAAACATGGATTTATCTTAGGATAGGGTAATGTTGACTTTATTAGAGATATATGAGGGGGAAAAAGTCTAGAAAATGAACCAGATGGCCTATTAAAAATGGAGAAAATAATCTGGTCTTGGAGAGAGAAGGGACATGCTAATAACTGAGAGAAATGCTTGAAGTTAATAACGATTCTAAAATTACTGATCTACTTAACTCATTTGAAAAATTTGCCTCTAATAAGGAAAAATGAAGAAAATGAATTTGGACAATTAGGAAGTAATGAAGAGCTTTCTAAAATAACTATTGATTAAAGGAATCAGAGGGAATACTTTGAAGATTTGAACACATGCAAATCGGGCTAGATAGACGGTGGCAGAATTTTCTTTCTTTTTTAATTCTCTGGATCCAGGAAGAACAACTTGGAGCTTCATTAACACAAACAAAGTCATACCTTTTCTCCTCATCACTTACTTATTCCATCTTCCCTGTCTCTGGTCAGAAGTTAACTTGAATTATAATGTGCCTAATGGTTGGATGCTTGGACTCTGAGGTCTTCTTGTCTCTTTTATTCATATATTAATTAATGAATTAATTAATTCTTTCAGTTAATAAATATTCATGCTCTGTGCAAGATACTGAGATACCAAAACAAATATGGTATCTTGAGTGTGGTGGGGAATGGAGCCCAGGAAATCAGGGATTGTAATGTAGCTCACAAGTGCTATGGTGGAGGATTCTGTCCTAAAAGAAAAGAGGGGGAGGGTCCATCTGTATCATGCTACGCAGTGAGGGAAGTTTTCCCAGAAGAGTTGAAAATAAAAAAAATACAACTCATTCTTAAAGATAAACAGAACAGTGATATGAAATTGGACATAAGATATAGAATATTTCCCAGAGACATGAAAAACACAGCAAATTTAAGAAATAGTAATACTAATACAAGGAGTTCTCGTGGCTGTAATAAGTCATGTGTGTGGGATATGGCAAAAAATGAGCTTTTTTTAGGTTCAGGGCAGCAGTTCCTTAGCTTTTCTTGCTCCAGCCAAACCAGCTATTTCAGAACTGTCCACGCAAGTGGCTAATTGATGGGGTTCTGCAGGGACTTCGCCTTCCCTAAATTTAGCATCTGAGCAGGAAGTCCAGCTGCTGGGATTTCATTGCTTCTCTCTCATTCTCTTTTTTCTTCCTTTCCTTCTTTTCTTTCTTTCTTTCATCCTTCCTTCCTTTTTTTTTTTTTTTTTTAAAGTTTTATTTATTTGTTTTTGAGGGAGGGAGAGAGAGAGAGTGCACATGTGCACGTGGGTGGGGAGGGACAGAGGGAGAGGGAGAGAGAGAATCTCAAGTAGATTCCCTGCTGAGCACAGAGCCCAACATGGGGCTGGATCCTCAGGACCTGGAGATCATGACCTGAGCCCAGATCAAGAGTTGGATGCTTAACCAACTGAGCCACCCAAGTGCCCTGGGCATTTGGGGTTTCTTGAGCATGTAACAGTGTTCGATGTTCTTCTACTCCTATGTCAGAATCCCCAGTGTCTTCATTACTTCAGAGTGTGATGTTTATGCTCTTTATAGATGAAGTGTTTTAGGAATGCTGTCTGGTGACATGCAAGGCCGCAGAAGTTCTGAGGTTGAGGTTGGGTCTCATCACTGATTTCTCTTGAAGAAGTCATTTTGTATTCCTGATCCTCACTCAATGTTATCATTTGTAAAATAATAGCTCACATTTTCCTGAACACATTTCATATACCAGATACCATTCTAAACAATTTATATGGATTAAAATATTAATCTTTACAAGTCGATGAAGTGAAGATTCTTATTTGTCCCATTTTTGTATCTGACAGAGGTATGTGATGAAACAACCAGGAAGCAAAAAGATATGGGATCCATATCCATTTGTTCTGGCTTCAGAGCCTGTAAGCTTAACCTTCAAATTGCAGTTCCTTTATAAAAATACTTGATGTAGTTGCCTGTCTGCTAGGTTGTTATTTGTGAGAGTCACATGGGATAATGCCTGTGATCTGTAATTTGGAAAACATTATCCAAGCATTACTTCCTTTGATTGACTGAAAATTCTCTTGAGTTTTTGTTTTGTTTTTTGAGAAGGAAGGGGAAGGGGTAGAAGGAGAAGGGGAGAGACAATCTTAGCAGGCTCCATGCCCAGTGTGGAGCCTGGTGCAGGGCTTGATCTCACAACCATGAGATCATGACCTGAGCTGAAATCGAGAGTCAGACATTTAACTGACTGAGCCACCCAGGTGCCCTAATTATCTGAGAATCTTAGAGGAAATGCACAAAATGAAGAGGAAAAGTCTCCTGTTGCTGTTTTGTTTCCCATCCTGTGGGAAATCTGGGCAAATCTTAGGTGTTGAGTCACAGGTTTGATTTGGAGTGAACCAGTAGGTTTCTCAAGAAATCCAGTGAGTTCTTTGCATGATGTATCTGTTCTATGTGAATAGGAGGTTGGACCAAAGAATTTTCAAAATGACTTGCCTACAAGAGCATTTTGGATCTGGGAAGTGGTATAGGTTGGTATACGTGCCCCCTGCCAATTCGTATGTTGCAATCCTAACCCCCAGTAGTTCAGAATATGACTTTATTTGGAAGTAAGGTTGTTGCAGATATAGTTAGTTAAGGTGAGATTGCACTGGAATAGGGCAGTTCCCTAGTCCAGTGTGATTGGTGTCCTCATAAAAAGGGGAAATTTGTGCATAGAGGCACACACATAGGGAGAATGTCATGGGAAGATGATGAGGCTGATGCAGCTACACATGAAGGAAAGCCGAGGACTGCTAGTAAACTAGAAGCTAGAAGAGGTGCAGGAAGAGAGTTTTAGTCACAGCCCTCGAACATTGGCAACCCTGCCGACAACTCGATCTTAGACTTCTAGCTTCCCTAACTATGAGATGATAAAAGCCAGGGCCAAAGCCTCTCAGTTTGTGGCACTTTGTTATAGCAGCCCTGGCAAAGTAATATAGGAAGTTAGAAAACATTTTCTTTTTCTCCACAGCTTCATTTCAGCAGTAGGCCTACTAAAACAATGACAATGGAGAAAAAATGGCAGGGGGTTTATAAAGAGCAAATCATTCTAAGAAATCTTGATGGCCTATTTTAATTGAATTATAAAATTAGTGTGGGAAGAAGATTTAATTTGGAAAAATGCAAAGTCATTAATTGAACACACTTAATAATCTGCAGTCCTAAATGAGCATTGTAAGGCAATTGTATGAAATGGAGCAGGTTATATTATGGAGATAAATTGATATGGGTTCTTAGCATGAGCTGACAGTGTAAAATCCAGTGTCATTTTGTTTGCCACATAAAGATGCATTGCGTTAGAGCCTTAAGCCCTCAAAAAGGTTCTGGCAAGTTCGTATTAAGGTGACTGCATTCTGCTTTACATAACTTCGCAGAAGATAGACAGTATTGACAGGAACTGGGACAAGTGCAGTGAAGGGATGGGTAGACCATTTATGAGGAAAATAAAGCAATAACTATCTGACATCTTCCTGTGAGCCTGCTAAAGGGACATTCTACTCTTTGGAATCCACTTGGAAAATTTACTGCCCAGGCACTGATTTGAAAGCAGCAACTTTAAAAAATGCTTTTACTAATACACCCTCACAGGAATGCTTTTCATGGCCAGTGTGAGTAAACATAAGATGCAATTTTAAAAAGGCTGCATGAGAATTGCCTGATACTGCAAATATGACAACCTTAGAAGAGAATGACCCAGCACCAGTGAGGCTTATATGATTCATGCCAAAAGTTGTCCTAAGTGCTTTAAGCATGTTGGCTCATTTAATACAACAGTCCTGTAAGGTAAGTGTCATGAATAGTTACGTATTAGAGATGACAGCCCTGTACGTAAAGGGAGGTTAAGCCACTTAGCTGCGATCATACATGTAGTAAATGATGGGGCCCGGGTGTAGACTCAGGCAGGATAGTTCTCCAGTTTGTCCTTACAACCACTGGGCAAGGCTGTTTCTTTAAAGTATGTATACTTTCCTGTCTATGAAAAATACAGTTGATGGCATGTTTCTAAAAGGGATTTATACTTTTTCATGTTTAAACCTGGTTAGTATGCTGAGAAAGGAGTCTTCCTACAAAAACTGTGAGCTTAATGATTCTCTTCCTTTAAAGTTTTGCTCATTGTACACATATGTATTGAGTGACTGTTTCTGACTTGTGTAAGAAATATGTAGCTTTGCTATCAAAAAGCTTATACTCCAGTTACAGAGATAGGAAGACCAATCATTATAATATGATGAACAGTGTTCTCAGAAACACATTAAAGGGGCACAGGAATGAGGTCATGTTGGGGAGTTGGACTTGGGAATTGTGGCAAATAAAAATGTAGATTAATGCCACGGCACTCATTATTGCCAAGCTAAATAGTTTGGATTGTGACTCCTCAGAAATGTAATGCCACTTGAGATTTTAAGAGGAGCATTTCATATATAAAGTGTTTTTTAAAGATACAGCTACATGAAGGTATCTCAATCCCAGATTTCAAGTTATACTACAGAGCTAAAGTAATAAAAAAAAAACATACTAGTTCAACAATAGACACACGGATGAATGGAACAGGATAGAGAGCCCAGAGATAAACCCATACCCATATGGTCAGTTATTTTATGACAAAGGAGATAAGAATAGACAATGGAAAAAAGATAGTCTCTTCAATATGGAGTGGGAAAACAACAGCTACATGGAGAAGAATGAAAGTAGACCACTTTCTTATGTTACATATAAAAATAAATTTAAATGGTTTGAAGATCTAAATGTAAGATCTGAAACCTCTTCCCTAAAAGAGAACATAGGCAGTAATCTCTTCTACATTGCCATTAACAATATATTTTTGGATATGTGTCTTGAAATAAGGGAGACAAAAATAAAAATAAACTATTGGGACTACATCAAAATAAAAGGCTTTTACGCAATGGAGGAAGCAATAAACAAAATTAAAAAGCAACCTATCGAATGGGAGAAGATATTAGCAAATCATTTATTCAATAAGAGGATAATATAAAAAATATATAAAGAACTTATACAACTCAATGCAAAAAAACAAGCAATCTGATTAAAAATGGGCAGATGACCTGAATAGACACTTTCCCAAAGAAGACATATGAATGGCTAATAGACAAAAAATCACCCATCATCTGGGAAATGCAAATCAAAACCACAATAAAGTATCACCTTACACAAATCAGAATGACTAGTATAAAAATACAAGAAATAGTTGTGTTGGCAAGGATATGGAGAAAAGGAAACTTTTGTATATTGTTGATGGGAATGTAATCTGGTACAGCCACTTTGGAAAACAGCGTGAAGCTTCCTTAAAAAATGAAAAATAGAAGGGTACCTGGGTGGCTCAGTGGGTTAAGCCTTTGACTTGGGTCATGATCTCAGGGTCCTGGGATTGAGCCCCACATCGGGCTCTCTGCTCAGCAGGGAGCCTGCTTCCCCCTCTCTCTCTCTGCCTGACTCTCTGTGTACTTGTGGTCTCTGTCTGTCAAATAAATAAATAAAATCTTTAAAAAAAATGAAAAATAGAAATACCATATGATCCAGTAATCCCACTACTGGGTATTTAGTGAAAGAAAACAAAAACACTAATTCAAAATATGTATGCACCTGTATGTTTACTGCAATATTATTTCCAACAGACAAGATATGGAAGCAACCCAAGTGTCCATTGATTGATGAATGGATAAAGAAGAGTGGCGTATGTATACCATGGAATATTATTTAGCCATAAAAAATAAGACCTTGCCATTTCAGACAGCATGGATAGACTTAGAGGGCAGTATGCTAAGTGAAATAAGTCAAACAGAGAAAGACAAATACCGTAAGATTTAAGCTCTAAGTAGAATATAAAAAACAAAACAAACAAAAAAACAGACTCTTAAATACAGAGAACAATCTGGTGGTTGCCAGAAGGAAGGTGGGAGTGGGAATGAGTGAAATAGATGAAGGGATTAAAAGGTACCAGCTTCCAGTTATAAAATAAATAAATCATGGAGATGAAAAGTACAACATTGGAAATATAATCAGTAATACTGTAATAATGTTTTATGGTGATAGATGGTGGCTATACTTATCATAGTGAGCATCAATTAATGTATAGAATTGTTGAATCAATGTTGTTGTACACCTGAAACTAATATAATATTATAGGGTTTTTTTGTTTTTGTTTTGTTTTTTATTTGACAGAGAGAGAGAGAGATCACAAGTAGGCAGAGAGGCAGGCAGAGACGGGGGTGGGGGGAAGCAGGCTCCCTGCTGAGCAGAGAGCCCGATGCAGGGCTTGATCTCAGGACCCTGGGATCATGACCTGAGCTGAAGGCAGAGGCTTTAACCCACTGAGGAACCCAGGTGCCCCCATAATAGTATATGTTAATTATACTTAAAAAAGATAAAAATGTAAAGATATAATTATGAAACAATAGAAAGAGGCTGAAACCCAAGGGAAAATAGGTTTTTATATCATTGAAATGGTCAAATCTTGCATGCACTCATTTCTTATTTTTCATTTCTTGCTGCCAGAAGTGGTTTGTTTGTTTTTTTAATTAATTAATTTATTTTTTAAAATATCAGACTTCTCTTATTCTAGTAGGTACAAGGTAAGTTATAAAACTGCCTCTTTTTATTTTTTTTCACTACAAGTTCACATCTTATTTTCTCTTAAGGAACCTAATGAACATAGTTGAAGAAAGAAATCCTGGATAAAAAAAAGTTAACATGCTCTACTGCAGAATACCGTTTATTTTTTTAAAAAAGAATAGTGTAGATGAGTTTTTGCTTGTCATATGAATTTGAAATATAGCGTGTGTGTGTATGTTATGAGTTTTTACTCAGGCTTATTTATATTTAGGTATAGTGAACTAGAAATGCACTAACAACATCATTGTCAACAGAGGCTTTGGGGATGTATCAGTTTGGTTTGGGTAGTGCAATTTCATTTTTTAGTTATTTTTGAAAACATTAAATTCTTTAATTGATAATAAAAGTCTTCTAGTAATAGATATCAATGGAATGGAGCATTCCACTCTGTTCTGCAAGAGTTTAGGCTGGTCAGTGTTAGAAACTACTAATATGATAATCAATTATTAAAATGCCCTTAACTGATTAGGATGTTTTATGTTTTCTAAAGAAAAATGAAACTTCTCTTCAAGATTCTTGCTGTCAGGGCAGTTGGGTGAGTCTGCATTTGGAAGGTGGGGATAGGAGACAGGAGGAAGCACCTGGAGGGCCTGCTACCTCAGTGGTGTTCTCCGGACAAGACAGTACTAGCACCCAGTGAAATGGTGACAGACTGTTTTGATGGTGATTTAAATGTGCATTTCCTAAAAGAGACAAAATAGAAGAGCAGAGAAGATAATGCCAAACAAAAAATCAAATCCTAGATAAAACAAAGAGAGGAGAATAGTGATCATCAAGAGAATTGAGAGACTGGGTGATAATGAAGGTAGAGATTCAGCAGCACAAATCCCGACCTTGTTCTCAACAGAAGCATCTGCCCAGAGCACTCTCTTCCTTCCCAGTCAAGCATAGTAAAAAGCTGGATGTGCAGAACATGATGCTTTTAGAGTATATACTTTTTAAACATGAATAGTCTGCTTTACTGTATTTCTCAAAAAAATTTTTTTTTGAGATCGGCCATCTGATTTTATTTGTTACTCTTAGAAAATCTCATTGTTGATTGGATTCAGACATAGAGGTAGACGCTCTCTTAGAAGACAACCTCTGACTCTTGGCAATCTGTTGCTGGTGTGTTTCTGGTGTGTTTCTTCAGCCTCCTTCATTCTCTTGGCTGAAAGTTTAGCATATTCTGCAGGCTCTTCCTTATTTTTCTTAGTACACTGTTTCTTCAGAGCAATGTACCAACATTTGTGTTGGAGCGACATGTGGAGTAACAAGATGCGGAATCTTGGGCACTTTGCTTCTAGGTTTCTGACCTTTTTTTAAGGGCTTTCTCATGACATACTGGTGGACATCATCTTCTTTAGAGAGACTGAAAAGTTTGCAGATTCTGCAGGCTCTTTTGGGCCCCAGGAGGCAAGGCACAGTAGTATCAGTGAGTGCAGGAATATCCTTCTGCCGTTATTTTAAAGTGACAAAGTTGGAAACAGTGAGATTGGTATCCACAATATGACCCCGAAGAGATTTGAGCTTTCTTTGTTCAGTCCTCCTTGGTCTGTTGTTGGAGTGCTCCTTACTCAGCAGCAGGTGGACACCTGCTTCATTGGGAAGGGAAGCCTTGTTTGTCATTACCACACTGACTTTGACCGTGTGAACTTTCCATTCTTCACAGAGAACATCAGCAGCAACTTCTGTGATCATATGCGTTTCATAAAAGGTAAGAAGTTTATGTTCACCGTCTACTTCAATGAGTTTCTGGCAGCCAGCTGGGAGAGAGATGTTCAGTTTCATCTTAAAGCAGCCTACTTCCCCGAAGGTGCCATGTAAAAAAGCTCAAAATGTACTCTCTGGATCACTGTTTCCATTGGATTTTAAGAAATGTTAGAGGAAAGAAAGTTTCTTTGTTCCAAACAGTTTGGAAAATTCTATATAAAATAGCCCGATATTGGGTTCATTCTTACAGGACTCTCCAGAGCCTTCAATGTGCTATATTGTGATTCTCTCAGAAGAATATCTAGATTCCTGTGTATTCCAGACCCAGATATCTATATAACCCCTTTTCTGGGGCTGTTTTGTAATATTTTTTTTATAATATTCTTGAAGTATTATTATTTTGTAGAAATCAGTTGTTCTGAGGGAATATATATATATATATATATATATATCTCAAAATTGGAAGTCAACAAGCTAGTTTTTCTTCCAATCTGCTCAACTAATAATAATGATAACATATTTATATAGCAGTTAAAAAAAAAAAACACATTTAAGAAGGTGCTTTCCCATATGTCATCTTATTTAAGTCTCACACCCACTCTATGAGGGAGTTCACATTAATCCCAAATTAGAATCAAGGGGATAGAGACTCAGAAAGTTTAACTGATGTGTCCAAGTCACAGCTTGTTAATAGCTGAGCCAGGATTTCAACCCAGATCTTTACTCTGGTGTTTTATGGTTTTGTCACACAGCTACCTGGGGTAAGCAAGGCTTGCTGTGGGCCCCTGACAACACTGTGTACTATGCTGGGCTAAGAAAGGGAGAGGGCAGAGTGAGGTTGCGGGATTCTTTCTCCTTTCTCTCCATTCAGGGCCCCATGCAGATTTCATAATTCATATTTTTCTCTTTTCTCTCTTTCATCCATCAGATGGAATTAGTTCCATTACATTTCTCAGCAAACAACTTCAAACTAAAGAATTCATGGATACAACTGGCTTAACATATTTTAACAGTGAAAACACAATGTTTAACCTAAATAGTGACAGAACCCTGGGAGTCAGCAGATAGGAAGCTCTTGTAGGGGGAGTTTTGAGGACCCCCTCCATATGTACTGTTCATGGTCTTTCCACCTAGAGATGCAGAACTTGCTGTGTTTGTTGCCTTCCAGGCAAGTAGAAGTAGTTGTTGGTAGTCCACTCCTTCACTATTGCCAGTGAGGGAAAGAACTCCTGCTATGTTTCTTCAAGCTCATAATACCAAGATCTGTATTTCTGACCCTGCTTCGTTTTACACTTACCACCCTCCTTCTCTCTTCTGCAGGCATATTCTACCATAAATTAGCTTTCTTAATCTCTAGTTTATTATATAAATCTCCCTTGACCTTCAGAATGCCTAAGGGCATAGTTACAACCATAGCAAGTATGTTTACCATTGAGATAAATGCCCCGAATCAAAGGCTAATGAGAAAGTGAAGATGTACTGTAAAGAATTTAACCTTATGCAAAAAGAGTTTGCCCTTTGACCTCAGCTTCTGGAAGGTAATCTCTCAGCTCTTGTAATGTGCTATCTGATAGGGGCTTTTGGTCATTGGATAGTCTGACAATATGACTTAGGGTAAGGGCTAGACACACTTGGATAGTCTTAGGTTGGGGCTCTTGCCACACCAGAAAGAAACAATGACATTCGTAGAGGCATTGGGTCATTCCCAAAGGGGCCGGAAACTGGAGATTGAAATCATCCAAGTTGGCAATCAGTCAGTCAATCAATCACATCTATGTAATGGAGTCTCAATAAAAACTAATATATGGGACTCAGCTGAGCTTCTCTGACTGGCAGCAGTCTATGCCTGTTGTCATATGCAGGGAAGTGACATGCTCTGTTTTCACCGAGGACAGTGGAAACTCTGCTTGTGGTACTTCCCATCTCTGCCCTATGCCCTTCTTTCCTTGACTGATTTTAATGCAGTAGCTTTTAGTGATTATTGTGAGTCCCTGTAACAAGTCATCACACATAAGGGTGGTTTTGGGAACCCCCTGAACTTGCAGTTGCTTTCAGAAGTGAGGGAATCGCTTATGGGGAGTGTTCCCTGTAACATCTTAGCTGGCTAATCCCTGTCAGAGGAACAGTCTCCTTCAGAAATAAAGTGCTTTGGATCTGTGTTCTGTTTTCTAGTAAGTGTGGGGCACAGGGAGAATTAAGTAGTATTCTGTGGCTGCCCAGTTGTACAGGATGGTACTGGATGAGGGCTTTCCTCATTGTTGTTGAAGAACAATGGTGTCTGAATTGCCTAAGTGGGTTGAAAGTAATGGTTTAACTCACCCATTTATTGAATCAGATGGCAAGCTGCAGAAGGCAAGTACAAAAATAACATTTTTGTAATCTGTTAGTTCTGAACAATGCTGGAGACAAGGGGATGTGGGGGAGTAGGAGAATAAAGTAAAAGAGACCTGAAGCTTTACGAAACTGCCTGCATTTTGAATGACTATTTGTTGAAGTTATTGTAATGGTTTTAAAGACAAATGCTAAGGAATATTTAACAACTGGAGATTTAGTTGTGTAACTCAAATAAAGGCTATTTTTCCATTTTGACAGAAGAGATGATATGTTTTGTTCTGTTGTGAGTTCTAGTGACCCCTGCTTAGCTTTCATTTATCACAAATAATCTTCTCCAGGATACTGCAATTGCTGCAAGGTTGAGATGCTTATGTTACATCTGACCTTGGAGAAGGGTCAAAATAAATCTGTGAATTAAACAAGAATATATTACAGCTGGCTGAAGAGCGTGTCGGGAATACCTAAAGAGAAAACTAAAACTATTTTTTCCCTGCAGTCTACATATAAGTTGTGTGGCTTCTTTTCCATTTACTTGGAGTTTAGTAGAGAAATATTTTTCTTTGTTTTGGTTCTCGTGCAAATAAATGCTCACTGTAGACAGAGTACAGCTCATAGAATAGAGAAACATGTGGTTGTTGGCCTTGAGTTACTCACATATACAAGAAGGAAATATTCCGGTAAGACATCAGTTGTGATAATCTCCACTTAATGAGAAACAAAAAAAGTACAATGAAATGTATGGTTAGAAGTGGGTTAGAGAAGTTCTGAATGCTGGATAATCTCAATGGTAACTTCTTTGTTAACTTAGAGAATTGCATATAAATGCTGATGGCTCTGTAGAAGAAGCCACATTGCAAAAAGATAGAAGAAAAGGAGTGAGCAAGATGGATATTACAACTGAAAGGAAGCAACTCATACTAATGCTGGAGGAAGTGAAAATTAAGACTAATGTGCTATTGTAAGAAACATAAAAGTATATATTGAGTATCTCTTCAAAAATGTGATTCAAAGTCCTTTTTCCTTTTTTAATTTTCTTTTTCTCATTTAGATAGTCCTACTTTATGACTACAGCACAATTAAAGAAGGAAACATGTTTTTCAAATGTCACTTAAAAAATATTCATTACAAACAGCGATTAAATTTTTATAA
Organism: Mustela nigripes; assembly: GCF_022355385.1. Classification (NCBI taxonomy): domain Eukaryota; kingdom Metazoa; phylum Chordata; class Mammalia; order Carnivora; family Mustelidae; genus Mustela; species Mustela nigripes. The sequence continues at coordinate 127,092,592 of NC_081558.1, read as the reverse complement.
ATACATTAGGGCAAATGTACGTTAGGGTGAGGAAGGCCTTTCATAGCCAATTAACAAATAAGAAAAGTTAGTTCGCTAATAAAGAAATTAAAACTGAACAAGACTAACAGTTTCATAAACAGGAAATGATAGCTGATATTTTGCCTGAACCGAAAAAGAATTGAAGTCTAATGAGTTCACTGACGTGATGGTTCTTAAAGGCTAGCTCTGCACCTCTGTTGGAAATGTTACATGTTCATTCACTCAACCATTCATGCATGTGTTCATTCAGGTAGTCATGAATTTAACAAGTCACTGTACCAGACATTTGTACCAGGTCTTTTTTTCTTTTTTTTTTTTCCCCCTAAGTACCAGATCTTTGACCACAAGAGTGAAATGTTCCAAATAGCTGAGGAATTTTCTTGGTGGTTAAGAGAAATGGTTAAGTCCCCTTTGAAGCTTCAACCAATATTTTGTTTGGCATAAGCTAGGAATGAATGTTTCATTGCCTTTTTAAATATTTTGAAATCCTTCTAAAAGGTATGTGTCCTTAAGGTAATCAGATTGTTCAGAGAATGAGAATTGTCTTCAACTATTCTGGATCAATTGTATTTTACCATAATGGGGGATAGTAAAGATTGCATTCAAGAAAACGAATGGCAACAATAGCAACCATACAGCATTTCAAAAATCAGGAAAGGTGGCTCCCATCATACCCAAAGGTCTACTGTTACAATACTAAAAATATTCCCTCTTTGTTTATAAAGCTACTTTCTGACTTCCCTACCCTGTTCTGTAGATATATAAGCCATGTTGAGTCCTGGCAGAAGGAAGGTCAGACAGAAAACAGACTTTCAGGAGATTTCTTTGTGGCTTTAAATTACGTCATGCTTCATCTGGCTTCAGCTTATCTCTGTTGTAATTTGTGACCTATAGGAACCATCTGGGAATCAGTAGGTGAGATTAAGTACTGTGATTTTAAATAGACCTTCACATTAAAGACAGTCTTTTGATATCTGATCATTAACAAAGATAATGCATTTATGTCATTTGCCAAGTAATATATTTTTGCTAAGCAAAAAGAAAATGCATGAGATCCAATTCCAGAGGCTTTATTAAAATGATTATTTCTTCCATTTGTTTGTTGTTTATTTATCTAGTGGCATGACTTTGAGCCCAACTCTAAGTGTTTTTCAACTTTTCTTTTTTTAAAATGTAAAAGGGAATAATATTTAGCTGGGGAAATAGAAAGTTTCCTCTTGCTGAAGACACAGAACTAGATTATGAATGACCACGTGGTAGAGTAGGTGTAAAGGAGACAGCAAAGTTGGGCTTGTGAAGGAGATCAACCTTAAGATCACTTCAAAGTCTCAGGTTCTGTGATCTCTAGACGGCAGTTTTGAGGGCAGGACTGAATGTTAGCATCTTTATTATCAGGCTCCCAGTCAAGGGCCTGAAACAAACTGAGCTTTAAATGTGTATATTGAACGTGTAAATTAACAGAGGGATCAGAATTTTATTTACCTTGCCATGTGACTTAACGTTTGAGTCTGGAAAATCAGACTTGAAAGGTGGTTTCTTTTTCCTTGAGTCATTATGCCCGCAGTTTGGGTCCTCATCTCGGTACGAACAGTATGGCAAGGCTGTGGCTGTCTGATCAGCCCCAGCTGAGCTTTTCCCAGGATAGTTACCTTTATCTCAGTTTAGACCACATGACCCAATCAATAATGTTCTCTTTTGGGAAATAAACTTTTTATTCAGATAAAACATTCATATCAACTAATCACCACCATTGGCATGGGTTTTTAAAGATGTAAAAACTCTAGAGCCAAATCTAAAGAAATATAAATACCTAGCTTCAAATGAAATGGCATCACTAAATTTGAGAAGCAGCTAATCACTACCTAATCCAACTTCTGTATCCTCCCAGGGATTAAGTAACCAATTCATTCCACACTTGTTTTGGAGTTAACAATCTTCCTGGCTGCACTCCTGGCTCCACAGTGCTTTGGGGCTGCAGAGCAACCTGGGCATCAAAGCTTTTATTTCCGTCTTTGATCCTTCTCTTCAGGTTAGACCTTTTTCTGCCTGCTTGCAATTTCTGAAAGAGAAGGTATTAATAATTTGCCATTGGAAGACTTCCAATTTCATTCTCTTGCGTCTTTGTCTACTCCGCAAGTTTCTTTTTTTCTTTTTCTTTTTTTTTTTTTCCTCACAGGGAGAGACAGCCTTTTTTGACACCATGTGCTTGGCTTCAGTAACTCAGAGGATTGGAGAAGCATTCCTATGGGCTGTCTCAAGTACGACTCCCCTGTGTTTGCAGTCTCACAACCCCGACCTGTTTCTCTTGCCTAATTCCTGTTACCCAGCAGTTGTAAAGTTACTATGCATTGAACTAAGAATCCATTTTCACTATTCTTGCAGGTTTACAGCACTTATAATGGACAGTTTCAGGCCAGAATCTTTAAAAAAAAAAAAAATCTGATCTCCGTTTTGCCTATAAACATTTAAGCAGAATATAATGAAGTTTTAAAATGTAGATCTAGTGGATCATGCTACAATAATGCTGAATAATTCCTCACCCACTGTAGGAATTCAATGTATATTTATTTATTGCATATACGAGAATGAGAAACTTAGAAGCTTGCCTTATGTTTCTTTATTGATTTCAGAGTGAAACTGTTGGGTTAAAAGAGAAAAATATGCATTTATGGCTTATGCTTCTTTTGTATTTCTCTAGAGGTGATCTTAGTACTTAGAGGAAATTGTAATGGACATTTGAAAATGAAATCTTTTTCCACATTGGCTTATTTTAGACTGAAACTAGTTGGATGCAAATCTGCCTATCTAATCTTCTTAGTATAAATTTGCCTTTGATGTTGTGGTTTCATAGTCTAGATCTGCCTCTTTCTCATTATGTCTTCTGGCACACTGGTACTTGGGGAGACATTTTCATTTCCTGTGCTAGCTTGACTAGAATTGGGGGAGGGGGGATGATCTACCAGATGCCCCTGCTTGATAGTTCCTCACAAATGCCTGTGTGTATTGGATGTGCATGTCTGTATCCATGGGCATACATTTTTGGAAAGTTATCTCTTCTAGGCTGCCCTAGTGGCACCTTTTATCTTTAGTTCTGTCCATTTAGGAGGCTTTTCTGCAAAGAGGTGTAAGTCTAAAACACTTGCTAGTACTGCCGGCAATTTAAATCCATGTCAAATTTCTGAGAAGTATTTCTTATCAATTCCTATGACTTAATGACATTATTGTTGTATTTGCTGACATTTTTCAGGTTAAGATGTGAATGTTGAAGACTGAGATTATAATTATTCAGATTCTCTAAAGTACTAAGATACCAGTTTAAACAGCAGACATCTTCTAGCTTTGTTACACACTTTATCATAAGACATGACTTATCCAGTACTGCAAATATATCTTATATTTGAGAACAAGAAGGAAACAGACATATTTTGAAGGTAAAACATTTGAAATGAAAAGGATGCACTGAAAGAGATTTATTTGAAAAAGTCAAAGATAAGAGGGGGAAAAAGACTCGATTTTTTTTTTTTTTTTTTTTTTTTTTTTTTTTTTGTAGTTCTTCAAAGGTATTTCTCCAGGCTGGTCGCAGTTCCAAGAGGATTGATTAATCATGCCGAGTGGCTTTATATTTTCTGTATTGAAATGGACAGGTATAGGCATAAGCACAAGATGGGATATAATAGAGCCAGTCCACTCCTATAGTTCACTTTAATTTTTACCTCTGGGTGCCCTCCAATTTCATATATAGAAATTAAAATATATTTGACATTTACTGTGTGCTATACAATAGCATAAGTATTTTAGAACAGAATATAGTAGTTTGTGTTTTTCTCCTCATCAAGATGGAAGAGACTGTGTGAGATATTAACACATGTATTCCTCAGGCAGTTCTGTGAAAGAAACATTTTTTTTAAAAAGATTTTATTTATTTATTTGTCAGAAAGGTAGACAGCGAAAATACAAGCATGTTGAATGGCAGGCAGAGGCAGAAGCAGGATTTCTGCTGAGGAGGGAGCCAAATGCAGGACCTGATCCCAGGGCCCTGAAATCCCGACCTAAGCCAAAGGCAGATGCTTAACCCACTGAGCCATCCAGGCAGCCCTGAAAGAAAATTTTTAATGATCATCCCTATTTTAGAGATGAAGAGATTCAGGCAAGGACCAATTAAATTGTTCAAAAATCAGTGTACATGTGGATGATGGGACTTGACCAGAGAGCCCACAATCTCATCTTAACATTATTATAGTGCTTAGATCTGATGCTTCTGTGAATTCGTGTTTTTAGTTAACATCACTGTGTTTCTCCTTCCACAGAGTTCTTGTCATCCATCTTGTTAGAGATCCCATAGTTTAACTGGGCAATGCAAATTTACCTTTTCTCTTGCCTCTGGCTTTTAAAATGATCCCCAGCCAACAGGAATATCTTCTATAGATCTGAAGAGCAGTTTCAGGTTTTTATCACATTATCAATCATAGTTAGTGCCATTTATCAGAAATAGTTTTGTAACTTGAAAGTGCACTTACCACAGATTCAAATGTGTGGGGTCTGTTTAAAAATGAGGATCTTCTGTTACTTTTCACTCTTTTGAGAAAGGAAACAGCAAAATGGTGATTGAAAAATCATTAGCTGGCTAAGTTCTGACGGTAATAGTCCATCTTGAGGAAGCACTCACAAGTTTCTGAAGTTCTGCAGCTGTTCATTGAAAGATGCAGGAGATAGACTGCACAAAACAGCAAACAAAGGCACTGCAGCCTGCAGGAGAATTGGGATTTCATTGTGTGTGTCAAAAGTAAATGAATTCAAGAATAACCACTTGAAAAGGAATTCTCCCTTAATGTCTTTGGTGCAAAAAATGTGCTCAGATTGTCCTGGCTCTGAAGAGTGAGACTCAAAGAAGTAAATTACTTTCTAGCTACTGGCTTTCAATTGCTACTGGCTCAAAGTGCTAGCTAACCTTGTGAAAGGGGAACAGAGGAGAGAGTAGTTTGCATTTTTCTCCTCATCAAAATGGAAGAGACAGACTGAGTGAGATACCATAGTGGCACCAAGATTTCTGATGGCAGAAGTTTATATAAATAGGCATAAACATCCCATTGCAAGCCTCAACAAGAGCCACTTAAATATCCTGTATACATTTTTCAAGCAATTTCTATTTGGAATAAAGGGTCTAGGAAATGGTTTTGAGGTGTGAAAACTGATGTTTATAGAGAGTAAACTGTTTTCTTGGAAGGCTTTTTAAGTATGTATTCAGTAGCCTTGTCATTATGTAAATTTATCTGGGACAGTTAGAGCAGTTAGAAGCCAGTACTAATGAAGCGATGGGTCACAGGTTGAACCATGGTCTGGGTCAGGGCATTTCAGCTAAAGAGAAGCCTTTAGCATGGCCCAGAAGCATCTCTGAGACTGCCCTGCGATTTGTTGGGCTTCTTTGGTCATGAGGGGAGTGAGGACGTGAAAATCAAACCCCTTTCTGGGAAATCTGCCTGAACAGCATGGCAGTTGCTTCCTTTATATCTCAACAGGTAGCACTGAGCAAAATATAGATTTTCAAAGGGAGAGAGCTGCTATTTTTTAATCTGTAGATCTGAACATGGTAGGATGTGCATGAAATAAACAATGCGGGGCATATTTATAATGTGATTTCATTTAAATGAGTCTTAGAGATCTGTGGCTTACAAAAGCACTCCAAGGGATTTCACACTTTTTTTTTTTTTTTTTTTTTTTTTTAAATTTTTTATTTTTTATAAACATATATTTTTATCCCCAGGGGTACAGGTCTGTGAATCACCAGGTTTACACACTTCACAGCACTCACCAAAGCACATACCCTCCCCAATGACCATAATCCCACCCCCTTCTCCCAAACCCCCCCCCCCCGGCAACCCCCAGTTTGTTTTGTGAGATTAAGAGTCACTTATGGTTTGTCTCCCTATGGAATACTATGCAGCCATCAAAAGAAATGAAATCTTGCCATTTGCAACAACATGGATTTCACACTTTTTGAATTGTTTCTACTTTGTTCCCATCTGTAAAATGGAGGCAATAATGTCTAGTTTCAGGGTTGTTGAAATGATTAAGTAAGATAATAGATGGGGAGTACCCACTTCAGTAGCTGGCAGATAGCAAGTACTCAATAAATGGTGCCTATTACTGTTATTTTTAGGTACCCAGCAAATGCCAGCATTAACTGGATGCAACAAACACTACTTTGAAGCACTTATATGAACTTACAAAAACACTAACCATCACTTATATACAGAACATCAATACCTTAGTTTTTTGGATCTCAGAAATCTGGCATTGTGATAGATTGTATGGGTTTAAGTAAAGAATTCTTTAACCGTTAGTATAATTTGGTTCACACCAGGTGTTGAGGAGCCAAGAAGTAGACACATATAACATGCAGTGCTTGGATGAAAATGTGTTAGGGATGTAGGACGCATTCAGAGGTGAACACTGAAAAGTGCACAAACGCATTTCCAGACCCTAGTGGAAGCTGTTGAGCAGTGTGTGGAAGAGCAGGAAAAAGAAATGCAGACTGAATAGACCAGCAAGGTGGTATATCTTATAGATAATTTTTGGAGGGGGGCAGAGTGTTCACTGGGTATTCGAGCAATACATTCAAGAGATTGTGAGTTTAGAAGTTCTGTGTTCTAGCCCTGTTTCCATTTTAAAATCTTCGTGTTTTCTTTGGGAAAGTGACTTGATTTCTTGGGCATCGTCATCTTCCTTCATATAAAGAAGAAATCTTACATGATCTCTATTTCTGCTCTCACATTCTATGGATTCTGTGGCTCTGGAGGAAGCAGGCATTAGTGTAGGTAGTTTGTTGTATCAGACTCTACAACCTTCATGCTCTTCTCATCATGTCAAGAACCATCCTAACTCAACTCAAGTAGTTGATATGCTGGTGATCACAAAGATAAACATTAGGGTTCTCAACCTGCAAAACCAGGGATGAGTGACTGGTTGCTAAAGACTGAGAACATCTGGGGCGCCTGGGTGGCTCAGTGGGTTAAGCCTTTGCCTTTGGCTCAGGTTATGATCTCAGGGTCCTGGGATCAAGCCCCGCATTGGGCTCTCTACTCAGCAGGGAGCCTGCTTATCTCTCTTTCTGCCTGCCTCTCTGCCTACTTGTGATCTCTTTCTCCCTCTGTCAAAAAAAAAAAAAAAAGAAGAAGAAGAAGAAGACTGAGAACATCTGAGGCTTCAGGATTGAATGGGGCATGGTGTTTAGTTTGTTCACTAACCAAAATAATAATAATAATAATAATAAGAAGAAGAAGAAGAAGAAGAAGGAAAGAAAGAAAGAGAGAAAGAAAACTTGATTTTCTGGAAAATCCGAGAAGAGCGGGAGAAGCTGAGGAAAGAGGAATAGAGGAGGGAGGTAATTTAATAGCTAGTGGCTCCAAAGGAGCAACAGGAGAGTATGGGAAGGAAGCAGAATTGGTCAAAAAGGGTAGAAGTGAGTTCTCCTCCATTTCTGCTTCTTCTCCAGGTAGCAGATGTTAATACCAATTATAGAATTCTTTCCCTTTAAGTACACTTTCAGCTTCAGAATACTTCTGGACACAAAATTCCACAAAGACACTCTCAACAGGAGTGATAATATTGAAGGGAAATTTCATTTTAGGATTAGGGAATGAGTCCAGTTTACAGGCTGTGAGTTTCTCAAACCTTAGTCCCAATTTTTTTTTATAAAATCCACTTTGATTTTACCAACTCACTTTTATTTTTCTTTCCTTTTCAATTCTATAGCATTTGCATGTCTGTCAGTTGTTTGACCTTTCCCCTTCTGGGATCAGTAATCTATTTATGGTCTGAGTCTTGTTCTTTCAACTAGATCTGAACTCTTTAAGCCTGAAATCATGTCTTACATGCCTTTGCTTTTCTCACAGTATACACCTGACACTGGGAAGTTCATGGTTTATTTCTGACTATCTTTATTGTATTTTGTGTAATAATTCAAAAATTATGTAAATAATTTTGGTAAAAATTTTTATAGATCGTTGAAGTCAAAGTTTTAACACCAAAATAAAATGATATAGAATATGTATTTTGTTATCTATTTTGAAGAATGGGCATGTTAGTAGAAAATGCTGGGAACAGACTAATCAACAAAGGCAATGCTCATTTGCTGAACATTGGAAGTCATTTACCAATTTCTACATAGGCACAAGTGCCCCAAGATGTGAGGGCAAACCCATGGAAAATCTCAGCATCTTCTGGCACTTCTGAGTGATGACTATGATTCTTGTTAAGTGACAGAGCTGATACTCGATCTCAGGTTGCTTGACTCCAAGTGCAAGCTTACTGGAATCCCTGTCAAGGCGTGTTCTGATTTCCTTCTGTTATGATGGATTTTCCAGTTGCTGAATTTGATGGATAAAACTATTCCTATAATATTATTGCACACATTTTTTAAGTGATAGAGTTTTTTCTCATCATTAGTGTAGATGAGACACTAATAATGTGTTTCTTGAGCTCTTATTTTTCCAGACACTATTTAAAGCACTTTGCATGTAAACTACTTTTTTAATTCTTGCAATGTCTTAATGAAGTAAATACTCAGTATCACTTTTTAAAGCTAAAGTACAGAGCAGTTATGTAAGTTGCCCAAGGTCACACAGCTTGTAAGTAAAAGCTTAGATTCAAAGACAGCCTGGCTTCAGCGTCCAAACTCTTCACCACCACACTGTATGTCTCTCCAAGTGAGTACAAGCCCCAGAGGGCTTGTCTTTGATTGGCTTCATTAGCTAATCAACATTAGCTAATGTTCTTCACTGCTCTGAATGATGGTGAATAAAAGGCAACAGTGAATAAAATAATTACTTTCTGGAAGGTGAGTATCCCATATAAAGACTGCTTTATTCTTTAATTTGAGGCAGGAGAATGTAATGGTTAAAAGTGTCCTGTCATTAGACTGTATGAGTTTTTAATGAATTCTGAAGGTTTCTTGGTGACTTGAGGAGATTTATTTACTCTCTGTAACTTAGTTTCTTCATCTGTAAAATGGTAAAAGAGAAATAGTTCTTAACTGATAAAATTATTGAATGATTAAATGAGAACATTTATATAAATTACTAGATACTTTTTTTGACATGTTGCAAACACCCAATAAATGCCACCACCATCATCATCATCGTTGTCATTGTCATGGTTCATGTCATTGCCATCACCATCATCTTCATTGCCATCATCATCACTGATTTGACAGGAAAGCAAATGTGCTGCAATGTCTGGCTGCCAGGTATGTTTTCTTTTGAAAGGGACAGGTCAATCAGAGACTCTCTAGATTGAGTGGACTTTTTCTAGGGATGGTTATCTTCATAGGACAAGCTATATGTGCATCTCTATTTACAAGCACATATTGAACACAGTGAGTAATTAATGACCCAAAGACAGTCCTGAGTAGTGAAGATATTACTCATGTTCACTCAGTGTCTTATGTGTAAGATTCACAGTGTGTTTTGGAAGTATTTCTATCAAAACATTATATTTAAGATATGAAAGTTCAGAGCTTAGCTATTTAGACATGCTTTTTTAAAAAAACAGAATGCTTCATTCTCAAAAAATTCTAAATAGTATCCACTTTGCTTTTAATCTTAATGCACTGCCATTTTCAAATCCAAATGTGGTATAGATTATCAGATTACAAAAAAAAAAATACCCAGAAAGGGAAGAGGGCATGATTTATCCCTCTGCTACTCTGTGACCAAGTTAGGATGAATATTCTGATAATCTTTTGCCAGGGTGGGGTGATGGGGTATGGGGAGAAGATGAAGCCACCCACCCAAGATGTACCTTGCTGGGAAAGGGGACCCAAAGTTTTGCAGAGCTCCTGCCTTTATGCTTATTAGCTGTCAAACCTTAGGAAGATGATTCAGCCTTTCTCAGACTGTTTTATTGCATATAAAATAAGGACTGTAAGTCCCACCTTGTAAGGTTGAAATGAGGATTATCCTGTATGTTGTATGAGGAGAGTTATACCATCAACAAATATTTCCAGAGCACCAACTCTATATCATGTGTTGCCATTCAGAAATGATGGCTATTCTTGGAATTAGCCATCTTGGGATGAACATGCCATGCCCCATGCTGTTAAAACACAATTCCCCCATTGCCAAAAAGAGAAATTTAAAAGACTATTTTGAAGTGCATGCAATGGAAGACAGTGTGTCTCTTTTAAATGTCTTCACTTGTGTGTCTCTATGTTCTGGTCAATAGATAGAGAAATAGCCAAAGCTTTTGAGACACAGTGGACTTTAAAGACTACACTTTGAAAAACTGTTAATATGGAGGGAGAAGTATCAGGAATTGATGATATAAAATCACCCTGACATGAACAGGCCAAGATGAATACAGATCTTTTTCCAATATGGGATTTGGAAGACCATCATCAGGTGATACCTGACTAAAATGTCAGTAGAAGAAGAGGAATCAGAGCAGATTCTGGGAAAAAGCAGTTCCCTGATCTACTCCTGCTTGGTGAGGTAAGGTTGTCAGTCCATACTGAACACTGCTACTCTCTCTGTGAGGCTTACCCTGGCCTTTCTATTGAAAACGTCACCCCTGCCACTGCTCACTCCGCCTGCCTCCACTCAAGCTCGTTTTTCTTTTAGCATTTAACACTGTCCAATGTACTGTATATCTTGTTAATTGTCTATTTATTCCACCCGAATGGAAACTTCTTTAAGAATAGAAATTTTGGCTCTTATGTTCACTGGAGTATCTAGGCAGATATTTGCATAATTCTTAATTATTGTGGGTGTATAGTCCATTTAAGTGAACTGTTGATATCCATTGCCCAGTGCTGATTTTGTCACTTTCAGTTAGTCTTTTCTTGACTTTATAAAGTTCTTTTGGGAATTTCTAAATAGAAATATGTTAACTGGTTGATCAAAAGCTGATAGTTGTGGTTCAGAATCCTGTGTTCAGAGTAGGCAGACCAGACAAAGGCATCTCCCACCCAATGATACTTAAAGAAAGCATCATTCCTACTGAACTTGGTGATATATACATAGTAAAAAACTACATATATTTCATGGGATCAAGAAGTATGAAAATTAGCTTATAAAGTCATAGGATACCCTCAAGTAGGTAAGAGAAAGATTACTAGGTGTAAAGTTCATCATTAACCATTCTGAATTTGGTGATATTCTGTTTATGCCGCTAAACCCTCAGGACTTCCAAAATCTATGATGGCAGAAGAATGTAGAGCAAACAGTCCTGTGGGACTGAGGTCCATTACAGTTTCTTTCTGTCGCTTGCTTTTATGACATTAAATTATTTTCAGTTATGCTGTTAGTACTTTAAATATTCTTGTCACTGTTTCCAAGGAAAGATATTTTTTCCCTTTCTTTCTTAATATGTGATTCAAGGAAAAAGAACACTGAATTATTAAAGGTAAATATTCTTATATCAAGAGGTGTAGGTCTTTGATTTTGATTATTTGCTTGATGTGAAAATTCAGCAAATAGTCACTACAGTAGGCAGAATAATGACTCCTGGAAATGTGTATGTCCTAATCCCTAGGACCTGTGAATGTGTTCCCTTACATGGCAGAAGGGTCTGTGTGGCTGTATGAAAGTCAAGGACTTTGAAATGGGGAGGCTATCTGGGATAGTCAAGGCGGATGTGATCTAATCACATAAATCTTCAAAAGCAGAGAATATCTCCCAGCTGTGGTCAGAGAGAAAAATATGGAAAGTTTATGCTAATGTCTTTGAAGATGGGGAAAGAGGCCCACAGGCCAAGGAATGCAGGTGGCCTCTAGAAGCTGGAAAAAGCAAGTGAATACATTCTTCTCTAGAGCCTCCAGAAGGAATCTTGTCCTGCTGAAAACTCGAGGTTAGCCCTTGAGTTTAGTGAGACCTGTATATTTCTTATCTACAGAACTAGAAAATGGTAAATCTGTTTTGTTAAGCCACTGAGTTTGTGGTAACTTGTTACAATAGCAAGAACAAATTAATGCATCCACTGATTGTTGAGTAAACTAGACTTATAATAAAGTAGTAACATTTTATATAAAGTAGTAACATTTTATTTTAGTAGTAATAAAGTAGTAATAAAGTTGTAATATTTATTTGTCTTTTTATTTACCTTAGCCTGTAAACATAAAATGACTCTTATTGCACTTATGCAAGTGAACATCTCACTTAGTACAGAAAAATGTCCTTTCTTGTTAATGATGTCAAGTACTAATTAAATGGCTTATATTGAAGTGCATTTTGCACTAAGTACTTGTATGGTGCCAACACAATTTAAAAATCAGATGGTTTTGAAATATTTGAACTATAACAGATTTTTTGTATTAATTTTATTCTTTTTTTCTTTCTCATAGGTTCCATTAATATAAATTAAGATAAAACTTAAGGCCAACATGGTGATAAATATCTGATTTGTGCTGTTTAATTAGCTTCTATATTTTTTTTTGTAACCAAAGTATAGTTGACACACAATGTTACATTAATTTCAGGTGTACAATACAGTGTTTTGACAACTCTGTATGCATTATGCTATGCTCAAAAGTGTAGCTATCATCAGTCACTGTACAACAGTATTATAATACCCCTGACTATATGCCCTATGCTATGCCTTTTATTCCTGAGACTTAACTCATTCCATAACTGGAAGCCTATATCTCCCACTCTTCTTCACCTTTTTTGCCCATTCTTTCATTACATCCTCTCCCTCAACTATTAGTTTGTTCTCTGTATTTATGGGTCTGTTATGGGTTTTTGCTTTTTGTTTATCCCTTTGTTTTGTTTTTTAGATTCCACATATAAGTGAAATTGTATGGTATTTGTCTTTCTCTGCCTGATTTATTTCACTTAGCATAACGCCCTCTAGGTCCATCCATTTGGTCACAAATGACAAGATCTCACCCTTTTGTGTGGCTCAGAAATAATCCACTGCCTGTGAGTATATGTGTGTACACACACACACACACACACACACACATGTATACACATATATATCTCATGTGTGTATATATGTATGTGTATGCATATCTTTTTTTCTATCATCTATCTATCTATCTCTATATGTCTATCTCACATCTTTATCTGTTCTATCACTGGGCACTTGGGTCTTGGGTTGTTTCCATAGCTTGGCTATTGTCAGTAATGCTGCAATTAACATACAGGTATATATCTTTTCATATTAGTGTTTTTATTTTCTTTGACTAAATACTCTGCAGCGGAATTACTGGATCATACTGTATTTCTGTACCTTCATATAGTGTTTTCCATAGTGACCGTACCAATTTACAGTTCCTACCAGCTGTGAAACAAGAGTTCTTTTCTCCTCCACATCTTCACCAATATTTGCTATGTCTTGTCTTTTTGAGTCTAGCCATTCTGACAGGTATAATGTGATATCTCATTGTGGTTTTGATTTTCATTTCCCTGATGATTAGTGATGTTGAGCATCTTCTCATGTGTCTCTTGGCCATCTGGATGTCTTCTTTGGAAAAATGACTATTCAGATCCTCTGAGTAGACTTTTTAATTGGATTTTTTTGTTTGTTTTGTGGGTTTGTGTGTGTGTGTGTGTGTGTGTGTGTGTGTGTGTGTTATTTAAGTCCTTTTTATATCTTGGATATATTAACCCTGTATTAGAAATATTATTTGCAAATATCTTCTCCCATTCAGTAGGTTGCCTTTTGTTTTGTTGATGATTTCTTTCACTGTGCAAAAGCTTTTTATTTTGTTGTAGTCCCAAGAGTTTAATTTTGCTTTTGTTTCCTTTGCTTGAAGAGCTATATCTAGAAACATGTTGTGACAGCAAATGTCAAAGAAATTACTGTCTATGCTTTCTTCTAGGTGTTTTATAGTTTTGTGTCTCACATTTAAATCTTTAGTCCATTTTGAATTTATTTTTGCATATGATGTTAGAAAATGGACCAGTTTCATTCTTTTGCATGTGGTTGTCTAGTTTTTTCAACACCATTTATTGAAGACACTTTTTTCTCATTGTATATTCTTGCTTCCTTTGTGACAGATTAATTGACCATATAGGTGTAGGTTTATTTCTGAGCTCTGTATTCTGCTCTGATGATTGATGTGTTTATTTCTGTGCCAGTTCCAGACTGTTTTGATTACTACAGCTTTGTAGTATATTTTGAAATCTGGGATTGTGGTACCTCCAGATTTGTTCTTCTTTCTCAACATTGCTTCGTCAAACTGGGATTTTCTTTGATTCCATAGAAATTCTAGCTTTATTTGTTTGAGTTCTGTGAAAAAATGCTGTTAGTAGGGATTGTATTGAATTTGTAGATTACTTTGGGAACATTTTTAACAGTATTAATTCTTCCAATCCATGAGAATGGAATATCTCTTCGTTTGTGTCCTCTTCAATTTCTTTCATCAGTGTTTTATAGTTTTCAAAATACAGGACTTTCTCTCCCTTGGTTAAGTTTATTTCTAGGTATTTTATACTTTTTAGTGCAATTATAAATAGGATTTTTTGTTAATTTTTCCTTTTGCTACTTTGTTAATAGTATATGGAAAGAAGACTGATTTCTATAAATTAATTTTGTATCCTGCAGCTACTGAATTCATTTACTACTTCTAAGATTTTTTTTTTTTTTTTTGTGGATTCCTTAGGGTTTTCTATGTAGTGTGATGTCATCTGTTAATAGTGATAGCTTAGCCTCTTCCTTACCAATTTGGATATGTTTTATTTCTTGTTCTTGTCTGACTGGTGTGGCAAATATTTCCAGTACTATTTTGCATAAAAGTGGCAAGAGCAGGCATCCCCATCTTTTTCCTGATCTTAAAGGAAAAACTCTCAGTTTTTCATCACTGAGTATGATCTTAGTTGCTTTTTGGAGATGGCCTGTATTATGTTGAGGTGTGTTTCCTCTAAACCCACTTTGTTGAGTTTTTACCATGAATAGATGTTGGATTTTGTCAGATGATCATATGATTTGTATCCTTCGTTTTGTCGATGTGGTGTATCATGTTGACTGGTTTGCAAATATTTGACCACTCTTGCATCTCTGTAATAAATCCCAATGGATCATGGTGAATGACCCTTTTGGTGTATTGTTGAATGTTGTTTGCTAATATTTTGTTGAGGATTTTTGCCTTTGTGTTCTTCAGGGATGTTGGACTGTTGTTCTTCTCTTTTTGTGGCATCTTTCTCTGGTTTTAGTGTTAGAGTAACTTTGGCCTCATAGAATGTATTTGGAAGCTTTTATCCCTCTTCCATTTTCTGGGGTAGTTTGAGGAGTATAGGTATTAATACTTTCTTAAATGTTTGGTGGAATTCATCTGTGAATCCATGTGGTCCTGGACTTTTGTTTGTTGGGATTTTTTGATTTTGGTACTATTTCAATTTTTTTTTTAAGATTATATTTATTTATTTGACAGACAGAGATCACAAGCAGGTAGAGAGGCAGGCAGAGAGAGAGAGGAGGAAGCAGGCTCCCCGCTGAGCAGAGAGCCCGATGTGGGACTCGATCCCAGGATCATGACCTGAGCTGAAGGCAGAGGCTTAACCCTCTGAGCCACCCAGGCGCCCCAGGTACTATTTCAATTTTTTTACTAGTTTTTGGTCTATTCAGATTTTCTATTTTTTTCTGATTCAGTTTTGGAAGATTGTATAGTTCTAGGAATTTATCCATTTCTTCCAGGTTGTCCAATTTTTTGACATATAATTTTTCATAGTATTCTTTTATATGTGACAGATTACTTAAATTTAGTTAAAACATATTTCTGTTGCATTATTAATTCAAATAATAAAAAACACTTTGATATTGTTTTAGTGGGTATATTTAAGTGCTTGACAAGTTGCCTTTTTGCATTGTGAACTATGACTTGTTTAAGGGTATTGGTGTAAAAATTTCATTGAGTAGTAAATCATCAGTTAACATGAGCTTTTGCATAGAAATCTGAAACTATGCCTATAGGTAAAACATAATATTAACGCATATTACATCAATTAGCTAGACCCAAATAAGCAATTCTTTGGCACCATTTCAGTATCCTGATGATCTAACTGCATTCCTTTGCACGAATAGTATTTATAGTAGTTTAATTCATAGTATTCTTTAGCTCTGAGTTTTGTTTAATGTAAGAAGGCTAGTGAAGTTAATTATGTTGTCCAGAATTTGAAAAAGAAACCCACCAACAACCACCAAGATTGCTGCTAATGTTGATATGATTGAATTCATAGTAGAGGCAGCTGGATTTAATTATCAGTTTGCAACGCTGTGGTTTCAGCAGCAATTGCTGAGGAATGGATAATGTGAGTAGCCTTCAAAGCCACTCACATTAGAGATAAAAACCTTGTCATTCAGGCAGACAGCTGACTGAACAAGTATTAAAATGAACAAAGATTTCCCAAGGGAGGTTGCAGACTAAGGTTTGGTTTTGTCTCCTTGGCTTCGATTCAAATATGTCAGAGACATAGGATTTTATTCTTTTTAACTTAATAAAATGTTAGCCATTTTTAGCATTAAGAGGTATGTTGGAGGAGAGGTTGATGGTGGGGGGCATTAAATGGCAATTATGGAAATTCTTAGTTAGCTAATTACTCCATTCCTTATTTGGCTCATTTATGGGGAGAAATTTAGAAAAGAATCCCTATGTTCTAATTATCTTAGTAGCATTACCTAAGTACCAACTTAAATTCTGTCACAGCTATGACTGAGCTGGCTTAGAGCAACAGTGGCTATTGGTAGCAGAAATCCACTATTTTCTCTCTAAATCAGTGTTTCTCAAGAGTGGCAAATATGACGTTTTTTGGCCATGTAATTCTTTGTTGTGGGGACTGTCCTCTGCATTATAGGATAGTCTGGCTTCTGTGCACCGAATGCCAGTAACTCCTTACCCCAGTTATGAAGACTTAAATTGTCTCCAAATATTTGGTGTGCCTGAGTAGTCCAGTTGGTTGAGCATCCAGCTTGATTACAACTCAGGTCATGCTCTCAAAGGCCATGGGATTTAGCCCCATGTTAGCTTCACACTCAGCAGAGAGTCAGCTCGGGATTCTCTCTCCCTCTTCCTCTGTCCTCCCCGCCCCCACCCCTGGTGTCCTCCCCGCCCCCACCCCCGCCCCCACTCATGCTCTCTCTCTGTCTTTCTAAATAAATCAACAAATCTTTAAAAAAAAATTTTGCATTGACCAAAAATGCCCTGGAAAGCACAATTGTCCCTCTTTGAGAACCACAGCTATAAATGTATGAGAGGAATATAAGCAAGTTACTTTTGGAAGGTATAACAAATTTCTCATTCTAAGAAGCCCTTGGTGTTGTCAGCTTACTACTCTTCCATAAGAAGGACAGTTCTTGTGCATAGTATTTCTAAGAGAGTGGAATATTTGGAGGAAATATCAACATTTTAGAGTTAATTTTTAAAATGATTTTAATCTAACTTCTTAGAGTTGAAATGCTTGTGTATACACACAGACATATACAGACAGACACATATGCACATAAACAATAGACCTCTATACATTAGTTTTATTCACTTTTACAAGCAGCATCCTTATGAAACTTTAGATGGGACATTCAGAAGTATAACATCTCAACATAAATTCCATGGTTGCTGTTGTTTCTTTGCGCAGCAGTACCTCATATTCTGGGAAGCAGCCCTTTAGCTACATAAGATATGAAACAGCGGGATACAATAAGGAATGAATGAATCTTTAATGAATAGTTTTTAATAGAAGCCGCATTGTTTCAATATGCAAAAGATAACATGGTATTAGTGCTGGCAATTAATTAAGGAATCCTTGCTAAGATAATTGGTAATCATTTTCTTAATTTCTTTGTGTGATTCAATAAATACATTTTTTTTTTAAGTGTGATAACATTAGCTGACTGAATCACAGCTCTCTTTGCATATAGCTTAGAGTTACCAGATTGAAGTTCACAAATGTCAGGGAATTTGTCCTGCATTGTGTTAACTAATGAATCAAAGGAATAATTAAAATAGAAGATTTGTCTTTTTTTTTTTTTAAAGTATGATTCAAAAGAAAAATCCCTCTTAAAGTTCCATGTGGATGATTTTACTTTTTTGTTATATTTTTAATGTCCACTCATCTCAAAGCCTCCATAAGAGTTCACAGAGCTGGTGGTGTTTGGGTGCAGGATTTAGAACACGGAAATCTGAGTTCAGTTCTTGGCTTTCTCACCTGCATGACCTTGAGCAGGCTGGAATTTCCTTCCTGTTTTCATATATATCATAGGAGGTAATTCTTCTTGCCCCAGCCAACTCTTCATAAAATTCTTCTAGAGATTGATTGGGGAAGTCATCTGAGGTGTTTTGCAAGCCTAGAAGAAAAACACTCTCTACCATAAGATACTACTCCGGTTTTTTCTTCCTGTACTTTTCTATGCTAGGCAGCTCTGCTTTTCCTGTCTACTCTCATCTATCCATTTAGCTGCTGGGGGTTGATTGAACTGTTACTCACACTCTCCTTCCCAGCTTGCATTAAAGGAACAGTATTAGATTTCATTTTGTAGAGAGATTTAAACCCTACCTTGTCTGACAAACTTTGAATTCACCTCTTAAATGCATTACTACAGGCCCCAGTAACAGTATCAACAAAGTTGAAAACACCAACTTTATTTCTTAGTCACCTTGAATAAAAATGATGCCGTTTATTTTTAACAAGTTTGGAATATTCTGATACAAACACTATCAGTTCTGATGTACTTCAGTAATGGGAATGGTGTCTGTGCTGGTTTTGTTGTTTTTGATTTTTTTCTCTTTATGGAAAACTTATTTCTAACAGTTTCCTTTTTTGTAAATCTAATTGCTTTTGGTTCACCAAGAATTCATGGGCAATTGCTTTTCTCACTATTACAAATATATTGCAAGTGGAGCTTTTATATTCAGGGTTGCTGACCTGAATCTGTTTCCCTTCACAGTAATCTTGTGCTGTTTCCAAGCTTAGGAAGCTGACAGAGTTTGAAAAGACAATATTCATCAATCAGACTATGGGTGCTGCTCTTGCATCTTTTACACATAATTGTCAAAAAATCTTATTAATACCCGACTATGGGCCAGTGCATGAAAATATAATCAGAATGTTGTAGAACAGATTCAGAGACAAACAGGAACCATCATTTTCGACCCCAATTTACTGCTATCCCACACAAATTTGGTATTCTCAATTTCTGAAGAAATTATCTATGTCGGACATGTAGGCTTATGGTCCAGAGGTTATCGGAAATGCCACCTTATATTAAAAAAGAACCCACCTCACACCTGGCTTGGTGCTTTACTCCTTGTATTAATAATGATGTGTCTCCAGCCTTAATTCTGCTTTTCAGTCCTGGGGGGACTGAAAATTTTTATTTTAATTTTTTATTGGTTGTGATTGCATTTCAGCAGATTTATATGAAGTCCTCCCTACATGCTTCTTGATCCTTTCACCCTGCAGAGAAGTATATATGTTTCCATGTGTATATGTGTATGTGTGTGTGTATTGGTTGATGAGAAGGAAATGTCAATAATTCATTTCAACGGAAGCAGCACATTTGTGTCCCTACCTTAAGTCGATTCAAAACAGGGTATTTTTACGCACTTAGCCATTTTCTTCTTCCAATAGGTCTCTGACTCTGAAATTTGATGGTAAAATGTGTTAAGAAGATGAAAATAATAAAGAAAAAGTCAGTTTACCAGTGATTTAATCTGTACAGTAAAATCCATTGAAATTCAAAGCTTTATAAGGTCAAATTTTAGTAAAAAGAGATGGTTATTGATAGAGTGCAGTTTTTACCCTTTATATGATTGCCTGGACTGAGATTGACAGTACTTAAAAGGTAGGGCACTATGCATGCGTTAGCATGTAGTTTCAATTTATACTTCATAAAATTTTTATGTGTAACTTTTAAAATTTAAATTTCTAATCATAAAATATTCTTAGAAGCTTGAAAAAATACCTCTAAAAATGTAGATGTATGAAAAAAGCAGAAAATACTATATTTATGGTAACTTGCCATTTTGAGGTAAGTAATCGTCTGGTTGTTTAGGTGAGGACAGCTTTGTTGTTCATTGGTCACGTAGACTGAGGTTGTCCAAGGAGTCCATTTTGATTCCAGGTGAAAATCACCCAGTAGGTCAGAAAACAAGTCGCAAATGTGGGGTACAGGTGTTTATATCTGATTTCTAATATTTATATTCTTACATAAACTACAGTGTACTCTGGAAAAGGGTCTCTGGCTCCCTTCTTTACCCTAGGGCATCATATTACTCAGTGATTTTATGTTAGATTTGTCCAAAAAGGTTTTTGTGAGCAAATTTGGATCATATTTTCTATTAGAATCTTAATGATTTTTTTTAAAACCTGAAACTCTGTTTTTCATGTGTTTAAGTAGAGAAGTTAAATAAAAAGGTTTAAAATAGTGTCTTCATTTCCAAGACATCCCTAAAACTTATTTGTGTCATATGTTTTAATATCTAAATCAGTGCTTTTTAAAATACAGCGCTAGCCCTGTGGTGTCTGGGTGGCTCATTGGGTTAAGCCTCTGCCTTTGGGTCAGGTCATAATGTTTAGTATGTTTACTAACCAAATAAAAAAAAAGAAATTAAGAAAAGATAACTTGATTTTCTGGAAAACCCAAGAAGAACGAGAGAAGTTGAGGAAAGAGGAAGAGAAGGGGAAATAGTTCAATAGCTAGTGGCTCCAAAGGAGCAACAGGGGAGTAGGGAGCAGTATGGGAAGGAAGCAGAGTTGGTCAAAAAGGGTAAAGGTGAGTTCTCCTCCATTCCTGCTTCCTCTCCCAGATGTTAATACCAATTATACCCCGCATTGGGCTCTCTGCTCAGTGGGGAGCCTGCTTCCCCCTCTCTCTCTTACTGCCTCTCTGCCTACTTGTGATCTCTCTCTCTGTGTCAAATAAATAAATAAAATCTTTTTAAAAATAAAAAAATAAAATATAGCACAGCCCTTAATTTTATTTTTGAATCATTTTAACTGTATAAAGTTTGCCTCCTCCTCCTAGAAGGGAATCATCAAACTTGCACATGTGATAACCTCTTGATGATAGGGAATGCATTGTGGTTAGCATTTT
Source organism: Mustela nigripes (assembly GCF_022355385.1). Lineage (NCBI taxonomy): Eukaryota > Metazoa > Chordata > Mammalia > Carnivora > Mustelidae > Mustela > Mustela nigripes. The sequence goes on along the minus strand of NC_081558.1, from coordinate 127,071,547 downwards.
CTTAGGCTGAGTATTTTTAAAACGGAAGTAGTCTTCAATAGCCATTTCCCCTATTTCTTTCTTTCTTCCTTTTTTTTTTTTTTTTTTGAAGAGGACTGAACATGTCCAAACTAAGCTCCTCATCTTCCTCTGAACTTACCACTCCCAGGGGCGTCTTCCCCTTTTCCTTGATGGTCACAACTTCCAGTTGCTCAGGCCAAACATCTGGATGTCATCTTTGACTTCTCTCTTTCCTTTATATCCCATGCCTAATCTTTCAAAAAATCCTTTTGATTCTATGTTCAAATTATGTCCAGAGCTTATCACTTCTCACCACTTCCAGTCTATTATCCTCATCCAAACTACCATCCTCTTTTGTTTCGATTATTTTAGCAGTCTCCTTCACTGGCTCCCTGCTCCCACCTTTGCTCTCTTTTCTCTTCTTACAAAGTAGCCAAAGCAATCCCCGTGAAAGCATAGGCAGAGCATTCTACTCCTTTGTTCAGATGCCGCAGTGGCTTCGCACTGCCCCCACCACACAGAAGAATCCATGTGATGTGCCCCTGCCCATCCTGTTGTCTGTGTGAATTCATCTCCTCTGATATTTCCTCTTCCCTTTCCTCCTCTTCCAACCACACTGGCCTCATTGCTGTTCCTCCCATATGCTGGGTATTTTCCTGCCTCCTGTGTTTGCTGCAATTCTTGCTTTACCTCTGTCACTCTTAGATACTTTCTAGATATTCCTCTCCCAGCTATGTTCCTGATGGGCTACCCCATCTAATATCTCCTTCCCATGAGGGTATCTTCACCATCTTTAAAACTACCGCTGATTCTCTGGCACTCTCTATCCTCTTACCCTGCTTAATATTTTGGTTTCCTCTGGTGCTTACCACTGTCTAGAAAATTGTACAATTTACTTATTTTATATTTTCTGTCATTGCTTACTAGAATGCCAGTTTTATAGAGGCAGGGATTTTTTTTTTTTTAAGATTTTATTTATTTATTTGACAGAGATCACAAGTAGGCAGAGAGGCAGGCAGAGAGAGGGAGAAGAAAGCAGGCTCCCCGCCGAGCAGAAAGCCCGATGCAGGGCTCTATTCCAGGACCCTGAGATCATGACCTGAGCCGAAGGCAGAGGTTTTAACCCACTGAGCCGCCCAGGTGCCCCAAGGCAGGGGTTTTTGTTGGTTTTGTTCGATAATATATTTCCAGCTTGGGATGTACTTGGCACATAGCATATGGTAAATAATAATCACTCATTTATTTACTGATTATTGTGCATAGATTTTCATTTTTATCATTTAACTTGGTTCTCCCCTGTGCTCCCAGGACCGTTTGATATAGATTAGGTCATTACTCACGAGTAGATCTTGAAGAGATAAAGAGAAACAAGAGGAATTCAGGGAGCAAGAAGAGTTTGCAAAGACACTGAGAAGTGAGAGAGCAGTGTGAAGATTTGGGGGTGAAGACCTGAAGGAACATAAGGAAGGAAATGGTAGGAGAACGACATTCCAAGGTTTATAGCAAATATATTATCAAGGGACTTGTATATTCTGCCAGGGTGCCCAGATTTGTCCTCTGGGCAGTGGTGAATCATTAAAAGATTACACAGAGTCTGACTTGCTCAGATTAGTATTTTGGGGAGAAAAAAATCACCATAGTATAAAGCCTTTTAAAAAACTATGAACTTCTGAAATTCCATGGATGGGATTAGGAAACGATTTTTCTTACAGAGTATCATGAAACAGCACCCTGGAAAGGGTTAAACCTTAAATGTGTTTGGATCAAAGTTGCAAACACAGCTACATTTGTACATCTGAGAATGGGCATATGTGGCCTATGTAAAATAAAGGCCTTTGGACCCTAGCACAGTTGTAGGAATTTTATACCTCTGATGTGATGTTCCTGTTTTACCATCACAATAAGCTAGTTATTATTGCACTTGTTATCACTGAATGTGCTTTGATATTATTTGCAGCTAAAGGGCAAATGGTAACTTTCCTTTAATTAACAGTATTTTCAATTACTTTTCATTCTACATTTGTAAAGAAAAATTGACTAAATGAAATTCACTTGCTTTGTGAAAACAAAGACTTTTCTTAGTGACACAAAAATAGCCCATAGGGGAAAAATTTTTATATTTGGAGAAGTATTGGACGGTGGCATTTTAGAGATAGTATACAGGTTGCCAACAATGATTGCACTTTCCCAGGTAAAGAGAGCCTCTACCAGGTGGACAGTCTCTGGAAACAGCACATGTTCAATTAAAATGTTTTAGTGAATGTAGTGAGAGTTGGGTAGCTTTTCATCTTTATTTCAATTTCCAGCACATCAAAAGAATTTAGCTTTAATTGCCTCTTACAGGAATTAATCTGTATGGAAGCCTATCTCTAAATAGCCAGAGAGGCCATGCCCAAATGTGAAGCCAATCTTCTCTCCACACTTGCAAGTGCCCCTGAGAGATTTGCTCACGTGTAAACAGACCCCTATTGGGTTCCCATTAGTAGAGCTAACAGGAACTTATTTTGAACTGAGATTTTAGGAATTCTAATAACTTTTTGTCAGGATACTTGGTTCCAAGCACAGAAACAAGCTGGTTATTTTAAGCCTGAAAGGATTTCACTGGAAGGCTAGTGAAGGAGGAGAGGAGCACACTGATTGGTGGGGAGGTAGAAGGTATGAGAGGGTAAATGGGTAACATCCAGGGACCTCTGGGGGAAGCAGGAACTACTCAGTAGCAAAAGTCTGATTTGCCAGTGGCCATTAATGTTGCAAGGAATTTAGCTCCTAGAAATTCTTTACTCATGATTCAAGCTGCCGGAAGCAAGTACTTCCTAGGCTATCAGTGAGTGGGTAATGGAAAACTCTGTCCTCTTCTGCTCCATAGTAGGAGGCCACAGTACAATGTAGGCCTGTCTAGACTATACCAAGTAGACAATTTGCCCCAAAGAGAGACCACAGTGTTCATAGGAAATGGGGGTTGGGATAGGTTGAATGTTATCGAAATGATGAATATATTATACTCTTGGTATTTTATTTTTGTTGCTTTGCTTTTTTTTTCAGGTAGCAGTATAGTGAGGGATAAGGGTTCTTGCCTTTGCAAATTACTTTAAAATATCCACGTATCTATAACTATCCATGCAGTAGAGAGATAGATTCTTTTTTTTTTTTTTTTTATGGAAAAGAAAAATGTTTTGATACAGGCCAGTGTACTGTCTGCCTGTAGTAACTCAGGATTTTCTGTAGTACTGTAGACCCCAAATCATTCTAAATTATACTGGAGCTGCTCTACTTTTTCCTTGCCCACTGCTCCTAAATTGCTAACAAAGGGAGCTAGGTAGGGTAAATCAAGTCTTTATAAGTTTTTCTTATTTCAAATAAGTTTGGGATCAAAGGTAACCATTGACTAAAACAGGTAAATGTATGTGCGCGCACACACACATATGTATTTATGTATCTTATTTAATACTTTGTTATTTAGAGTCCATTGCAGGCCTAATGTCCCTAAACACTTTAGTGTTTATATCTTAAGAACAAATAAATTCTTTTATATAACCATAGGATAATAATCAAAATCAGGAGGTTAACACAGACACAATATTGTAATCTATCGACCCCATTCAGAGTTCACCAATTGCCTAAAGGTTCTAGATAGCAAAAATAAATTTAGATCCTGTGTTGTATTTTTCTGTCATGCCTCTTTAGTCTTTGTAATATGGAGTACTCACTCATTGATCTCGAAAGAAAGAGGCTTTTTTAAAAAAAATATTGGTTTTTTTGAATAGTTTGTAGGATGTCCCTCATTTTGGGTTTGGCTGATAAATTTTTCTATGAATGTACTTAGGTTTTATGCTTTTGGCAAAAAGATAACAAAAATGATGTGTTCTCAATGCATCATTTCAGGAAGAACATGAGGTCAGTTTCCATTCCTAATAATGTTAACTTTGATTATTTTCTCAAGGTGGTCTTTAATAAGTTACTGGCCATCTTCAAAATGTTCACAGGATAGAGAGATCCCAAAACAAGTCATGATCCCAAAACATGGCTGTGTATGTAAGGTGTTCTGAGAGCAATAGAGAGGCACTCACTTTACCCAGAGGTGGCTGATTAGTGGGATGCTTGGGATATAAATGCAGGGCTCAATGGGGGGCTCCATCCCAGGACCCTGAGATTAGGACTTGAGCTGAAATTAAGCATCTGATGCTTAGCTAACTGAGCCACCCAGGCATCCCAAGTTCTAATCATTTTAAATCATAATGAGGAATGTTATATAACTGCTGTTACAAGTTTGGAAAAATTTGCTCTTCTATAGTGAGGACACATAATGGTCACATATGTGGGTGAAAGCAGTAAATGAAATCTATCTAGAATGTTATAAAGTCTTTGAATATTTTTTATATGATATAATTAGAGCATTATGGATTCTTTATATGGAAGATTCAAAATATATTAAACCTGGTGTCCATGGCTCCCTGAACATATGCAAAAACAAGCTTCATGAGTATATGAAATCCTTTAAATGATAAGCCAACTTTCTGTAAATTCATGTTTTTATGTGCATTTTTCTCTCATAGGGTCCATAGCTTTTATCAGAATCTTAGTGTATCCTTTGGATTCCTCTAAATTAAGAAATGTTTGTAGAGTGGTATGTTGGAAGTAGGATTATAACTCTAGACTTGCTATACACAGTGCCATCTAGACCAGTAATTCAATCTTTCTAAGCTTCAGTTTCTTCTTTTCTAAGATAAGGATTTTAATTAAGGTCAAGTTTCCTCAATAAGTATATCTCAATCAACAAGTATGTCTTTTTTTTTTTTTTTAAGATTTTATTTATTTATTTGACAGAGAGAGAGATCACAAGTAGGCAGAAAGAGAGAGAGAAGGAAACAGGCTCCCTGCTTAGCAGGGAGCCTGAAGGGGGACTTGATCCCAGAACCCTGGGATCATGACCTGAGCCGAAGGCAGAGGCTTTAACCCACTGAGCCTCCCAGGCGCCCCTCAATCAACAAGTATGTCTTAAAGACTTTTGCAGTCTAGTTGAACACAGGTCAAGTTTTTTGGCCATTACGGTGTTGGCCCTCACAGTGTATTAAGAAATTTGGAACTTAAATTTTCAGTTTACCTTGAAAAATCTGCAAGCCTGTCTACCTGGGCCCAAATTACAGCACAGTGGTCATCTGGAGCCTATTGGTGTTAATGTGTTTGGCTAGATATATGCATTCAAGTTCTCCATAGTCTTCACCATGCTCTATAGTCTCACATAAGACATCTTCACTCATTTATATGGTTTTCCTGCCCCTGGAAGCATTTGAGATCATGTCCTCAGATATACACAACATATTCTTCAGCTGAGAAAGGAGAATGGGTCATAGGGAGGTGACACAGTTAGGAAGTCATGGCTCCATGTGTCTTTATTCAGGGAATTCTGAAGCTCTCTGTATTCCTAGGTGTGCCCTGATTATGGAGAAAGATTTAACACTTTTTACTGAAAAAGGCTCCTCTGCTCAAAGTGGATGCTGAAAAGTTACCACCAACTTGTATTGCACATCTTGTATTACACTCTAAGATATATGCCATCCATCAATATTTTAAGATATTATATTATATTGGGCTTACTAGATCCCAAGTCAGAGTGAGAGAGAGAGTTCTGGAAAAATTAGAAAAGGTATGAAAAAACTTCTCAGGCCTTGTTTGCTTATGCATAAGATAAAACCTGAAGTAACTGTGCATTTTTGATGACTTCATTGACTAGGTCAGCAAATTTTTCTATAAAGGGCCAGAGAGTAAATATTTTTGGCTTTGTAAGCTATACAGTTTCTTTTGCAAACATGTAAGCCACCCACTTTAGACAATACATAAATAATTGATCATAGCTGTGTTCCAATAAAACTGTATTTACAAAAAAGGCACATTTGGCCTGTGGGTTGTAGTTTACCAACCCCTGGGCTAGGTATTCATTAGAATATGGAGTGTGGTCTTAAGAGAAGCTTAAAAATCTTGATGAGTAGTAATAAAGATGAAAATAAAGTGTGAATACAGAAGGTATTAGAAAATATGACCCACAAGAAAAGTGGTTTGGGATTATTTAACTCTGCCAAGAGGAGGCTGTTGGGTGACATAATATATGTATGACATGAAATATAATTTCCTGACAATGGCAGTGGTTACAGTGTTGGATGAGTTATTAAGGCAGTTTGTGGACTTTCCCTGAAAGATTTTAAAAATACTATAAATTTTCATCTTTCTGAAATGGCTTTATTTGGAAATGTAAACAGGATAATGTGTAGGCAATGGGAGATGAACAGTGTGGAATGTAGAACTCTATGTGAAAATAAAGTTGGAATAAGATTGGGCAGAAGCAGACCAATAATTCAGAATTCTGATTTTTTATATCAGTACTTGGTTTTGTGTTATTAGGCACAGATTTTTAAAAATAATTTTGCTTATCTCTGAAATGCCCAATGTTCCAGAGAGTATGGTTGATTAATATCTGATAAAATCATAAGTATATTTTTAATGATTGTGAAATGCTATGTAAAATTTAAATAATAGATGTAACATTTCACTTAACAGAATTATCCTTAAATTATTTTGAAAGCCCCACTGTACATTTACCCATTCTATTAAGTAACCCATGCAGAAAACTACCATTTTGTAAAGGAGGAATGCTTTATTTATTTATTTGGTCACATTGTGTGTTACTAACTTAAGACAGTGATTGAAGCAACTGTAGACAATTTTGGGTTACTATCTCACTTACATAGAATAGATTTATAGAAAAGTATTATGATACATTGTCAGGGACTTTGGAGGATGTCTAGTTTAAACCTTTAATATTTAAGATAGAGAAACTGTAACCCTGTATTGGGTTTTATTACACGTGAGAAAAGCCTAGAACTTCAGCTAATATTGCTTATTCCACAGAACTTTTTCAATTTGGTAAGTTTATTTTTTTTTCTTTTTTTTTTTTGGTCCAAAAAACTGATCATAAGACAGTATGTTCAAGTTTCAAAGGTCTACTTTGAAGGATTTATCATTGTCTTATTGGGGAGGAGTGGTTGGGGAGAAATGTGATCACTGTGTTATGCATACTAAAGGGTAAATAGAATTTAATAGAGAGGACCTCTTCCTTGTTAGCAGGGATTAAACTGAACATAACTGCAAATTAAAATTTCATCTGCGAAAGTTTTTGTGTCTTTAAGACATTATATATTGAAGAAAAAATATGAAGCATTTCTTTTTCAGCCTAATATATTATGAAATAGTCATAATTAACTTATCAGAGCAATATTACTCTACCACCCCTTTCACAGTTATTAGAGTTGCTTTCTTTAAAGAGGTGAATTAGGGAGGCTTTGCCATTTACTTTGGGGATTCTACCTTTAAAAAGTTTTTGGAAAACTTAAATTCAATCTACCATATCAGTAGTTTGTGAATAGGTGTTTAAGTTTATATTTGTGTTTATGTGAGAGAGAAAGCAGTTTGTGAGAAAAATCAGTCTCCTTAAATTAGTTACTACTCTGGCTTGATAAGCAAAAGTGTTCTTTTTTGGCTTTATCACTTGTAATAAACAGACTTGACCCTGAATAATGCTGGATTTTTCTGAAAGTAAATTTCACTTGTAGGAGGTTTGCTGCCATTGATGTAAAAGAAAAGTGTTGTAGCCACTGAATACAGTTCCAAAGGAGGAGTTCTAAAATCTCTGAGTTACAGCAATGTCATGCTTAGAGGACTACGCTCCTTCAGATCAATTATGTCTGGTGCATATACTTATTTGCTTCTTAAAACCTGAAGTATAATTTACACATAGTAAAAGGCACATGTCATAAGTATCCAGTTCCGTGAGTTTTAAAAATTGCACACTCCTATGTTACCCATACTCCTATCAAAATATAGAACAGTCTCATCCCCATGGGGTTTTTCCTGTTTCTTTCCATCATTCCCTGAATTGAACACCACCACAGCCCAGGCAACCACTGTTCTGATCTCTTTCACCATAGCGTAGTTATGCTGTCTGAGAACTTCTCACAAATGGCATCATAAAGGGTGCCCTCTACTGTGCTTGGCTTCTTCCCCTCAGCAAAGTACTTTCTGAAGTTTATCTGTGATGTTGCATGGATGCTGTATGATAAGGGCCGTTCATTCCTTTTTATTGACTTTTTTAATGACTTTGAGTAACAATGCTTTTTTAATGACTCTTGCTTTATGAGGTAAGTTAGAACTATGGGGGAAGAATGGATTGCCCCTGTATTATTTAGAGAATAAGGCCATATTTGAGTACTCCATTGAAACCAGTTCTTATTATAGTATATTTTATTATGAAAATTATTTCTATATACACAAAATTATTCAATCACAATGATAACTAATAATTCACATATTTTCTATAGTTTAGGATAAAATTGTATCAGAGTCTTAGAGTTTTTCATTGATACCTATCTAATATTTACTAATTTTATGAAATAAATATTAGGAGCCAAATATGGGACAGACTTAATGATGTCTGTAAGTATTTATGATGATTTATGTATTTTTAAAATATTTTTAAAATATTAATTTACTTATTTGCTTCTTAAAACCTGAAGTATAATCTACACATAGTAAAAGGCAAATCTTTTAAAAAAAAAAAAGATTTTTAAAATCTTTAAAAGATTTTTAAAAAGATTTTAAAATATTTTTATTTATTTGACAGAGAGAGAGAGAGAGGGAGTGCACGAGAGAATGAGCAAGTACAAGCAGTGGGCAGAGGGAGAAGCAGTCTCCCCGCTGAGCAAGGAGACCAATAGGAGACTCGATCCCACAACCCTGGGATCTGACCTGAGCCAAAGGCAGCCACTTAACTGACTAAGCCACCTAGGCATCCTTGTGTATTTTGAAATTATGTGTAAAAACTCTAGAAGAAATGAAACATCAGGAACTGATCTGAACATATATTTATTTATTATTGATGATTACCAGATTTGCTGTAAACCTGTCACTCTATAACCTGATGCATATTTAAAAAAAGATTGTGGATTCAAAATCTGTTAGAAAGGGATAAATATGGAGAAAAGTGAGTTTCTACACACCAGATTCCAAAAACAGTTTGTCCTGAAGGCTTTCTTTGCTGTTTGCTGTTGAAAAATGGACTCCATGGGGTTGAAGCATCATAGAGATTTTAATTAAGTTTTAATTAAATGTTTTCCATGGTTTTGCATAATAAGGAGATAATATCAAATCTAATTCCTGCAAAATCTAACATGCATCTGGGTAATCAACACATGAGGAATCTCTAAGCATCCACATAGTTGAGCACTATTTCTATTAAGTGTATTTTAAAAGGATGATCCTTACAATGTCTCTAAATGTGTTTATTAGAATTAGTGAACTTAGAACTCTCTAGGGGAGAAAATTTTTGTTTTAACTTTTACTTCAAATTTCACTGGTTTACCAAAATAATTTAATGATTTACTGTCTCTGAAATTAGTATGTTTTGAGTTTGCTAATTAAAAAAAGTCTTACATACGCACTCTTTTGGACTTTTAAAAGTTTAAGGTTTAGACTATAAAATATTGCATCACTTTCAAATGTGTGAACATATTAGGAGTTGCCTAAGCTCTTTGTTGTCTGTAACTGGGCATAATAATACATCAAGACAATAAAGTTGTTATGTGGCTTACATGAGATACTGTCTCATAGTATTTCATGGTCACACACTGGCTAAAACCCATACTTTAGGCCTTATCTCCAAATGAAATGATAGGGATAATTATAAAGATCAGCTAGCAGGAATAAATATTTAAAATATATCACAGTTTTGTCATTTCTTCATTTTTAATATACTGTAAGCTTTAAACAAATGAAACTATCCCATTTCTCTCTTGACCTTTGGGAAACTCTAGTTTAAAAAATCTATAATGTGCAATATAAGCCAGTTGGCCAAACGTATATTGAGTTTTCCCTAGTTGCCAAGGACTGTATTAAGGACTAGGGATACAAAGATGAATAATTCAAGATTCCTCACTTCTTTTTCTTTGTTCAGCTTTTTTTCCCTTACTTCTTTTAGCTTTTCATTCAATATGTGTTTTTACCTTTAATTTCAAGGTCTACATTTTAACTGTAAATGAATAGGTCAGATTGGATGGTTTCTAAAATCTCTTCCATTTCTGCAATTCTATGCCTTCTAAATCTATGCTTTGAATACTAACACAGATATGTGTAGATACTAAGACAGGCTTTGCTGAGAAATGCAGGAAGTTTGAAATTATTTTATATCCAAATTAAAGAAACTAAGTTTCAGAGTCAGATAGGCCTAGGTACAAATATTTACCATTTGGATAATCTACCAAATCTCTTTGAATTTATCTTTGTGGAGTAATCAATCCATAAAATAGGGATACAAATACTACTTACTTTATAAAATGTTAGATTGAATGAGATAATGCATGTAGAGCACTTAAACAGATGTGTTCAGAATAAAATAAGCTTAAAATAAGTATTACTAATTGTTATTCAGGCAATATAAATATGGGTAATTTACTTATCTGGAAAAGTATCCTTAAATATTCTTAAATGAGATAAAATGTGTTGGTCCTCATTTTATAAGAAAAATTAGTGAACTTGGCAATGATGACAAAATAAATCTATTTTCTGCTAATTCCAGTCATGCTTTTTTCAAGGGCAGCACTTTGACATGATATGGTGGCAAGAGGAATATTGTGTAGTAAAACCATCTTATACCTGGCATCCCATTGCTCAGCACAGTACTGAACACAACAGCTCTAGCACGTGTTTGTTGAATGGGTGAACAAATGATTGGATGAGTGAATGAAAAAGGTTCTACAAGGTCATTTGTCCTTGATAAGACTACTACATTTATTAGACTTCTAGACTACAACTCATAATAGTAAGTCTACTCAAGGCAACATTAGTAGATGGTTGAGTAGGGACCAGAATCCAGACTTGCCTATTTGTTGGCATTTTTCTGTAATTCTATAATCTTCTCTTTCTTACAGTGATGCAAATTCATGGTCATGTTGCATTATGATGACTTCACAAAACATGTGATACAATCACATTTTTGCTTTACCCATAGCAAGAATCTCAAGTACTAAGTGAAATAGTTTGCATTAGTTTTCTTGTTTTATTTTCAGAAATGTAGGACTAGGAAAAAAGATGACTGCAAATTACAGACCAATTTTTAGTATCCAGTAAATGTTTGTTTCAGAGGAATGCTTTTCCCCCAATGTTGTAATGTTATCCCATCTTTTTGAGTTAATGATGTCCTTGTGACTCTGAGCAACAGCACTCTGTAGCTCTTTTGCATTCCATTGGACCCATTATGACTATAGAGTCCGATTAAGAAGATTCCCTTTGAGATCTTGAGATAAAAGACCCTAAGTGTGTATCACTAACAGCTATAACATTGGGCAAAAGTCATTCTTCCTTTTATATATTTTTGATCTTAAATGATTTGAGTTTGGGCCAAAGTGGAGTTATGCTCTCAGAATAGCTGTGGGGGTAAGAAAGAACATTTTTGAGAGGGATAGAAATTGAGAAAGAGGAATTGAAATCAGGACTAGTGAAGTCTCTTCAGCAGTGGATATAAAGGAGCAATTAGAAATCTAGGATGGCAATATACCAGTACTTAGGGGCAAGATGTTTTTAATTAAACATATCTTAAAGTATTAAAAATTAGAAACGCATACATCCTTCAGGCTTTTGTCCTCCATATTTTGTGTGTAGGATTAGCTAGAAAGTAAAAATATAACAAGGAAGTAAAGAAACTGCTCGTAGGAAAATCAGTTGAAATAATCCAGATGCTTCTACCATTTTAAAGGTCAAATCTGGTTTGCTCATAAAGCTCAGAGTAGTATGAGAGGAGATGTTTAATAAATCTTGGAATTTGGTAGTAGAAGAAAAGTGGTGAATTTACAGATCTTAAGCTTGGTTGCTTGGATTTTCACATTATGCCATCTAAGAGTAAAAAAGATTTCTTCCAGCTGTAAAATTGTGGGTTAAAAGAAATGTCACACTTTCACTTTTTTCCCTATTTAAATGAATATCCATATGTTCTGAATGTTACCAGATTTTCAGGCTTTAGAAACTGAAGGCTTTTATTCATAGGACGGGCTTTGCAGGAGCTACTATAGTGCAAATTCATCCTTATAACTTTCCTAACACACATATATATTTCTCTTTGGAAATATCAGCTCTTGGGTAGCAAGAATAATTTCATTGTGGCCTTCATAGCTTTGGCTTTTGTCTGAAAAACCCAGAAAGTGCAGAGGTTATGATGTATTGCTTCAGTGACATGAACACTTGTCCCTTAGGACTGACATTTCAGGAACTTCTTCATGTGTTACAAAGCCACCTGCAGAGAGTATTTGAAAGTCACTGGATAGCTGACTTCACCCACAGGGAAAGTGACAGGGACCTGGAGTAGAGCCTTTTCAGTGGAAACCTTTAGGCATAATTAGATTATTCTAGCAGGTAGTGGATTCATGTCAATCCAGCCATCTCCGGAGGGTGCTAGGAGCTACCAGCATCACACGACAGCTTTCACTGGCTGGTTGCCACTGTACTCTGAGTTAACTTCAGGGACCTTTTGAACTGCCTTTGGGATGTGGGGTAGGATTGTAGCAGGCTCTAGAGACATTTTAAAGATTCTTTCTTTATCTGAGTTTGCCCTAGAGATTTGGAGAGAACCTGGGATAGTGGAGGTAATTCAAGGGTCCTCTAAAAGGTGAGCTATCTATAAAATACTGGTTTGGCATATAGTGACTTATTCATATATTAGTGGTATGCATTATTCATAAAAATATTCATAAAATGCTGGGCTGACATAGTAAAATATACCTAAAATATTGGTGTTGAAACACGATTGATATTATGTGTGATGGTTAATTGTAAATATCAGTTTGGGCTAATGGATGCCCAGTAGTTGATAGTAAAACATGAGCTCTACGTGTGTCACTGAAATTGTTTCTGGAAGAGCTTAGCATTCGAATCGGTAAACTGAATAAAGATCTTCCTCATGTGTGTTGGTGGGCATCATCCTGTGTACTGAGGGTCTGAATAGGGGGAAAAAAGCAGTAGGACAAATATGCTCTTTCTCTGGAGCTGGGACATCCATCTTTTCCTGCCTTTGGAGAGCATCAGTACTCCTGAGTCTTGGACCTTGGATTCAGATCAGAGCTTACACCATCATGTAATGGCCCACCTCCCCATTCTTGGGCATTTGGACTCAGAATGAACTTATGTCATTGAGGACTCAGAATGCAGCTTATGTCAATGACTTCGCTACTTTTCTGACCTTCGGAATTGGACTGAATTATACCACCAGTTTACAGATGGCAGACAGTATAACTTCTGGGCCTTCATAATTACATGAGCCAATTCCTATAATCTTCTTTTTTAAAATCTGCCCATTGACTTATTTATCTGTCTTTCATGTATCTATATGTTGATGTATCTATCTCTTATTAGTTGTTTCTTTAGAGAGCCCTGGTGAATATAGATTCAGGTACGAAGATTTGTTCTAGAGGAGCAGAATATGAAGGATGAGCTTTCTGAATTGGTTTTGTTGTTCCTGGAATTGGTTCTCTAATCTGATTAGATTTAAAAGTACTAATGACTCTATTTCCAGTACTAAAGAGAGCATGGGTAGTCCATGGTGTGAACTGTATATAGAGATATATAAACTATAGTTACTGGATACTCCTAAGCAAACACTTATAAGAAGCAAGGAGCCAAATAATTTTTTATATGAGAGTTTTAACATTTTTGGAAGACTAGGGAATATAATGACATTGGTTGGCTTCTCCTAATGTCTCTGGACAAAGTGGTGAAAGAAAAGGATGAGCTCAGGGATTCAAATTCCCAGCTCAAACGCCGGCTGCATAAATGACCTAAGAGCTTCTATAGGTGCCTTGAAGGAAAACCTTATCTCTTTGTAGCTAGCTGCAGGGCTGAAATTACTGAAACTCAGATCCCATGCGATGGTTGACCAAATTATAAGGCAAGTTGACCTCTCAGACTCAAGAGGTGTCTGCTATTAATGTGAGGACGTTGATTGGAAAGGATGAAATCCTGTAAGTTAGGAGGAGGTTGTGTGGGAAGACTGATTAAGTGAGGGACATAGAGTGCCTAAATTCTGATGAGTCTTCTTTCCTAGTGGGAGTGGCCTCCTCACCCCCAGTGGCAGCTGCTTCACTGCTCCCAGTGGTAGAGATCTCTCCACCCCCTAACTGAGGGGATTAACCCTGCCTTGTCCAGAGAAACTGTGCTGGCATCTCTGAAGCAGTTGCCATGCAAGACAATGCTGATTCTCCTCAGGATATACCCATAGCATTCTTCTTCTACACTTATAACTAGACTCAAGTCCCAGCAGGCCTTTAAAAATCAGGTACAAAATATGACCTATGGGAAGGGAACTACACTAAATTAGAGTTTTCTAATTCATACAGGCAGAAATTCAGGGAACATGGGTTGGGAATGCATGCTAATTTAGGTGTGGGATAAAAGTGGAAGGAACATAAAATTAGATCAGGCCAAATATATTGACATGAGCTCACTAAGCAAAGGTTTTGCATTTGATATTGTAGCTTGGGGAATTAGAAGGAGCTCTAACAGTGAACAGATTGGAAATGCCCAACTTCCCTTGGTTTAACGTAGAGGAGGGGATCCAGATGCTTAGGAAGATTGAAACATTAGAGCAGACTTGTCATTTAAGACCCACTCACACAGGGCGGGTCAAGAAGACACGGCATATATCACTACTGTGGGAAATAAATTGTGGAGGGATCCCCAGCATTCTTGAAGAGCTTCGTGATCACTCTCCTCTGTAGGCCTTACAGTGGGACCTTACAGGCCAGACCTTACAGTGGGAACCGCAGCCACTCAACTGGAAAACCTAAATGTAATGGGGATAATAGGATCCCGGGGTGGCTGGGGCCAAGTGACACTCAACTGGCAGAAGCAAAGTGGGTGTGGTTATCCTGATGGGTAGCAGGTGCATTGATAAATAACAGAGAACACATTTTAGGTATTCAACTTTAATTGTCCATACTTTATAGCTCTTTAAAACTATTTTAATAAGATATTTGGACCAAGACTTGGCACAAATACTAATGAATTTGAAATATCTCAGTAGACTATATAATTGCTTTAGGAATGGTTAATTCTACATCTCATAAGTCACTGTCCTATCTTAAAAAATTCAGTCTGTTGTGTCGAAATGCTTTTTCATATTCAGATAAATACTGGTGGCTATTTTATTATTACAGCAGAGCCTGGTGTAGGTGAGGTGTTACAAATACCAACAGTGAGGAAATCTGGTTCTTTCAAATCTGTGTTTTTGGCGGAGGCTACAGAGTTTCCCAGTGGTGTCTGTTATAAAGCAACATGCAGGACTTGGCAGCAAGTTAGAGATAACAAGACTTCTATCCCAAAGATCATCCAAGCTGCATGCTAAATTTTGCCCATCTGTCACCTGTCTCCTCTGTCCCATGTCAGAGTCAGATTTGGAACTGGTGACATTGGAGGTACTTGATATGCCTGGCAGAACAAAACCCAAAGGTCTTATTGTTCATGACAGTTCGGATGTACTTGAATAGTAATTACTGTTCATATGGATTTCCTTGTGGTGTTCTCCTGTTTCATGAGCTTCCATCTTTCCTTAGATGGGTTGCAATGTACATAGTACTAAATATTAGGATCAGCAGAGATGGTAACACAGAATGATTTTTTTTTCAATATTAGTTAAAGTGAAATCCAAAGGATGCTCTTACAAAACATTTGAACTATATTTGTTGTGTATTAACCAACTAGGTACGTGTAAGTAGATAGAGCTGTAACTATATTTCCAGAGGACTGTGGTTTGAAACATTTACGTTTTATGAGTATAGAATTGATAATATCACACTAACATGTGTCTGTTTACACACAACAATACAGATGAAGCTCAGAAACAATGTTGAATAAAGGGACCATACACAAGAAAGTAGGTACAATATGATTCCATTTACATAATATTCAAATACAGACAAACCTATTGCTTTGGCCCCAAAAATTAGGCTAATGGTTATCCTTGCAGTAGTACCTGGAAGTGGGGTAAGTGGGGGCTTCTGAGATGCAGTAATGTTCTCTTTTCTTGATCTGGGTAATGGTTACATAATGTATTAAAATTTATCAAGCTGTATATTGATATTTATCAATTTGTATATGTTTATGTTTAAATATTATTCTTCAATTGGAATAGTAAAAAAAGGAAAATTACCTTCAAAAGTAGAATAACAGTTATTTTTTTGAAAAATCACAGAACTAGAAAGCAGGAGAATTATTATTTTTCTTCAACATTGTTCAGAATTATCAGTGACAATGATAATCATTTATTGAGCACATCTCCTATGCTAGATATGACTCTGTTAGAATTACATTACTTATTTAGTAATTTTACCAGGTTTTGAGGTTCTTGTTATCCCAATTTTGGGGGAATTGGGATTTGGAGAAACTTAAGCAGCTTGCTCAAGGTCATGTAGCAAGTTGGTCATGCAGGAATTTGAATGCTTGTCTGTTTATCTTCAAAGGAGGAGGAGCTCTTGTACTCTGCACTCGATTCCATTCACCATCCCACTTGCACGTTGAGACAAGTTGTTAATTTCAGAATCTGGACTGAATTTTCATTTTGGGGACAAGCAGTTTTCCTTCTGGATTTTACTTTCTGTTCCCATGATAATGAATGGTTATTATTATTAACATTTTGTTCTCAATCTGTACTCAGAGTTTATAGAACTCAAACAAAAATCAAATAGAAAGCAGAAATATTAGTTTAACCCTAAAGTTCAGAAAAGCCAAAGAGTTAGTAATATTTCACAAACAAGTCAAACAGGTAGATTTGGGAATATTTTTGACTGACAGCCTTACATTTATTTTTTATTATATTAGGAAGCTGCTTCTTAGTTTTGGCCTTTGGGCTTCTAAAGCTTATGGCTGAAAGAGAGAACAAGTGAGAGATATTAAGGTAAAAAACTTTGAACTTAAGAATAGTAGTTTTTAATCTATTAGGGCAATATCGGGTCATTGGATTTTGAGAAGACTGGTAGTTTAAGGAATCACATTTTATTTCTCATTAGAAAACTTATTTGTTCCCCTGGGACACAGATAGTACTGGTAGAGGGCAAGGTCCAGGGAAAAAGGGATATAAGGGAAATAGGACCATGACTTGGGGAAGACAGGCAATAATTTACCTTCAAGTCAAAATTAGGAGGATGTCATAGTTCTCTTGGGCTGCTATTAAAAAAAAAAAAAGTCATTTACTGGATGACATACACAACAAGCATTTATTTCCCACAGTTTGGGAGGCTGAGAAAACTAAGACGAAGGTGGCAGCTGAGAGGTAGAAGAAGTGGAACATTAATGTATAGTTTCAAAAGCACGGTCACCTCTCATGATTCTATGAGACTGGTATCACTGTTAATGTCAGTTTTATAGATTACAGATCTGAGGCTGAGAGAGGATAATTAGTTCAAACACCTTTATCTAGTAAGGAACAGACTATGAGCATGAAGGAGGAGGAGCAGTTCATTATGACTAAATAAACGAGGACAGATTTATGAAGGAGATGTATGAATTAGCTCTTTGAGAAGAAAGTAAGATTTAAGCACAAGAAAGGAAAGGGACAGGTGTGCTTGGTCAGATAAACTGTGAGAGCCAAAAGCACAAGAAAGCATGGCTCTTTTGGTTTGCGGCCAGCCACCCACGGTGGGTGGACAGTTGGTCCCAGGGCCAGTGTAGCTTGGCCACTTAAAAAATTCTTTTGCGATGACATTATGGGTTCCTTGTTATGTGGGTGATAGGAAAAAGTGTTTCTCTTCTGACTTCCAGGCAAATGAATGCCTGTCTTCCTCAAGTCTACCTCCTCTCTATCCCTTTTCCCCTAGCCCTTGCCCCTACACCATTACTGTGTGTGGCCAAAGGAGGAGATGAACACTGATGTTGTGGATGGCCAGGACACCGAAGGGATGGAAGGAGACACCAGGTAGCACATTATTGCAATAGGGCAATGTAGGCCTAGATGAAAATTCTTAGTAGAATTAGGAAAGGGGGACATTAGAGAACATTCCAAGTGTTTCCCCGTGAGGCCCAGGTATTCCTGACTTTATGTAACTTCTATTTGATTACCATTATGAGCAATCCTGAGGGATCTCATTAAAGAATTTTCATTGTAACTCCGTTTACTCACTGTTTGGAGAAACTGTGGTTCCTTATAAATTTATTAAGATCACAGAAAGAGTAAATGTGGCAGTTTTGTTTATTTTGTTTTCTGTTGTGCGTACATAAATTATGAAATAGAATTCTGAATTACAAAGCATTGGCCTTGAAACTATTTGACATAAATATATCCGGCTATACTACATACCACTATGATTTCCTGCCTTCAGAGCTGGCATATCTTGCATAGTTGACACTCAATGCAGATCGGTATTTTTTTTTTTTATACCCTCTCCTCTATAAAACAAGATCATTTTCAGTAATAATCATGGGATAGCAGTAATATAATTATTTTCTTGATTTACTCTTTGGTTTTAAACTATTAAATTTGAATGCATTCAACTTGAAATTTTAATACAAATATTATTATTAGTGAATGAAGATATTTATGTTTATGGTTTATACTCGTTCACTGCCTTAAATTTTGGACACAAATAAAAATTCCATGTAGTTGCATAGAATGCCAGAATTAAAGTAACTCACGTTCTGTTTCTTCTTTACAGACTGTGCTACTGTTACTTATTTTGAGTGTGCTGATTAAATATAGAAACATACAGTATTACGTATGTTAGAGACATGAATTGTACCTGAAGGAGCCTCAAATGATTCTGAACGATTGTAAATTTGTACTTGAATATGTAGTTTAGTCTTTCACTATTAGGGATTAGCTGTGTAAGTGGAATTTAGTTGCATGCTGTAAGTTCTCTGAAATTCTATGTGGATCCAATATTTATGAAAGAATAACGAATAAAAGTGTGTGATTCTGAAACTTGCATATATTATTAAAACTGAATAGTAACTGTGTAATCGTTTAGAAACTAGATCAACAAAATATTTTGGGGGGGAAATGTTTTGTCATTGTTTTTAACTTGCAATTGTGTGGTGATAATAAAAACCTGACCTCACTAATTGATGTCTTTAGAGTACCTACAGGCAATAAACTCTCTAACTGCTTATGCCCAGGATGGATGGCTTTCCCAGCCTCATCCTTGTATGCCATTGCCTTGACTGGTGCCTTTACTTTTTTTCCCCTCACCCAACCTCTGGCCATAAATCTTCTTTATCCTTCTAGTCTCAGCCGAACAGCATTTACAGTACCTGATACCCGTAACTGAGTGTTCTGTCTCCTCCCTTTGAACTCAGTGTACTGATATCATTACTCTGTGGACCACCTTGTGCTTTTAAATTTGTAAATATTGTTATTGAATAGTAGAGTCTTCACTTTTTATTCTTAAGCACCTAGCGTTAGGAACCTTTTTCATTTAATCAAACCAGTCCTTAGACACATCGTATTTATTAAACAGAAAGGTAAGTTATTACAGTGACCACCTTTTGTTTCTGTTTTTGCTTTGTTGTTGTTGTTGTTATGGAAACTCAAAAATAAGATTTTGGGGGATACTAATACATAAAAACCTTTTCAATATGGATATTTATATCTTCTCCAGCAAAATTTAAATTTATTTAGTACTTCTTTCTCCAGAACAAGACAAACAACTCTGTTCCCTGATCTAGCCACACTGTCTTTTCCTGTCTTTAAAATGTATGAATTTTAGTTCTATTTATTTTTTACTGTTCCAAATTTAATTTTTTACACTTCATGTTTAATTAGAATTATCAATATATTTTATAATTACTTTTGTCATTCTTTTATACATTCTATTCCTTCTTTCTATGCCTTTCTTCTTCCTGAAATATGTCCTTTTGTAATTCTTGCAGGGAGTATCTATTGGTGGTAAACTCTCCTAGCCTTTACATGACTGAAAGACTGTTTTACTCTAATTGTTAAAGGCTAGTTTAGCTGGATGTGTAAGTTTAGATTGATAGATACTTAATCTCAGTATTTTGAAATACTCTAACTGCTACTATAGCTGTTGAGATACATACTATAAGTTTAATTGTCATTTTTCTAAATATTATTTCTCTTTTGTCTTAGGAGGCTTTTAAAATAGTCTCTTTATCTTTAATGTGTTCTGGTTTCATTAGGATGGATTTATATGTGAGTTTAGTTTTAATTTATTCTTTTTTCTCTAAGTTTTTACTTTCTAAGAATATGTTTTCTTTAATTCTTGAAGTTTCTCAGGCAGCATTATGATTATTTTCATTTGAATATTGCTTCTTCATTATTCTCTCAATATGCTGTTTCTGGAACTCCTACTTGCAATGCATGGGAGGTCAGTGTGATTACTAGAGTTCACCAGTATATGAATATTTACTCTGTCAAGGGTCAATCAGTGACTATACCTTTTGCTTCTTGTAGTTAAGCAGAACTATATAACTAATTATGGGCAATACACTGTAAGCATAAGTGATGGGTGTTAACTTCCAAGCAGACATAGGGAAAAGCCCTTGTGCAACTCTCTGGCCTCTTTCATTCTGCCTCAGCAATTATGGAAGAGGACCTTGAATAAATGATAAACTTTATTAAGACAATGATAAGCCACCAAGATTTGGGGAATGTTTGTTACTGAAATGTAGCCTCTTCTACCTTGAAAGGAATAGGGACCCTCTCAATCTATTTGCATGTCATATAAAATTATCTTTCATAGTTTTCACACATTTATTTCCTCAATATAATCTTTTAGCTGAGCAATTACTTTTTTTTTTTTTAACTATGCTCATAGCTCAGGATTTGTGCCTTTTTGGTTTCATTTCATTTTTTATAGCATTTATAATTCTTTATTCATCATAGTCCTCTGTTCTTTTTTTTTTTTAATAAATGATTATGATTTCTTGTAGTTGATTTAGTTCAGAAATAGGTCACATATTGGCATGTTGGGTCTCTAGTTTTGCAGGGATATTGGTATGGTATACCTCTTATTTCTGAATCAGAGAAGACTAGACCCAGGGTCAGAGTGAGAAGTGTTAGTTCCCACTCACTTGATAGAGTCTCAGCCTGAGTAGTGGTCACCATTTTGCTGAAGCTCCTTTCCTAAGTCAGGGGAGCTAAACTCAGCCTCTGCTTTTATAGCCTGAGTCTGACCCCAGTACCCACACACAAGTGAAACATTTGGGGCTCCTGTTATTCCTCTTCTTACTTTGAAATTTCTTATTTCTATCCAGGAGCCTAGTAGGCTACTGTTACTGTTTGTTCTTCTGTTCCAAGATGTTTATCTTGCTTTTGAGTCCAGGTTTGTTGTTTTAAATATTATATTTGTTATATAACATAAAATTATAAATGTCCTGAATGTGTATGTTACTCTCATTACTACGGATTTGACACAGAAGGAATGAGTATTTATACCTGAACTCTCAATTTCATCTTAATAAGGAGTCAGAGTCTTTAATTTAAATGAGATTACACCTCTGACTCATCATATGGTGATCTTTCTCTTATTACAAATTACGGATATTTCATTTTGATTTAGATCTCTCCCAGTGGTTTTCATTTGGTTTTTTAAAAGATTTCTAAGAAATAAGAGGTCTTTTTAGTATGGGGTAGGGCAGTTTATTGATACCAAAGGATCCTCAGAGCAGCATTATCAGTATCATTAAATACACGAACTATCTTTTTTACTAAGCAGATGAGCGTGGGTTAGCTAAGTTTTTCAGCTTTCCTATATTGGTGTTTCTTTTTACCCTTCATTCACAATAGAATTAATAATAGCTTAAGGGAAAAAAGTGAAGAGATATGTGAACATCCAGAGTAAAATTACTGAATATAATGTCAGTGGTAGCAAAGTGAAGAGGTTATGCTACCTTTCATTTTTTGTGTTACTCTGAGTGAGATGAAAATCAGACTCTATTTCATTCTGTGTTGGTGAGCCTTTAGGTGCCAGATCTCTGAGATTGCATAGAATATCAAATGCAATTTTTTCCAAAGGAACACCCATAGAGATGGAACAATGTTTACTTTCAAGATTAGGTTTTCTTTTATTCTTCCTTTGCTAAGTGTTTGCTATCACACATGTGTCTCCTTTGAGAATATTTTTATGGGAAATCAAAACATTCAAAACAATTTCATGGATAATTTTCCACATTATTATAGAAGCTTTTCCTTTATTAAAATACTTAAAAATAAGCTTCTGCAGTGCATTTACTTGCTTTTAAATCATTCCTTTTTTTAACAAATAAAATGTTTTATGTTACAAAAGATAATCATTTTAGTGGAAATAGTTCTAAAATGCATGCCATATATGTTACCTACTGTACTGGGTTAAATTGTGTTTCTCTGAAATTCATGTCTGCCCAGAGCCTGTGAATATGACTTTATTTGGACACAGGATCTTTGCAGTATGACCTCAGATGAGGTCATACCGGAATATGGGTGAACCACTATAATGGACACCCTTATAAGAAAAAGGGAAATTTGGGCATAGGCACACAGAAAAAAAAAATGCCATGTGAAGGTAGAGATAGAGATTGGAGTGGTCATCTATAAGCTAAGGAATGCCAAGAGTTGCCAACCATCAGCAGAAGCTAGGTATGGAGATAGGGAATAGATTGTCCCTTAAAACTCCCAGAAGGAACTGACCCAGCTGATATCTTGATTCTGGACTTTAGCCTTCAGAGCTATAGGAGAATAAATTTCAGTTGTTTTCAACGACCAGGTTGTGGCACATTTATCATAGAAACAATATGAAAATAACACATCTTTTTATACCTCATATTCTGGATATAGTATAACTCTTATCTGTGGTGTAAACAATTTAGGCTTAGCATAATCTCATGATGTTTCAAAGGGCCATTGAAGTGTTCTGGACTAACCTTGCCCCTTAAAGAAATTAAGTAATGTAATTTTGATGTTCTTGCTGGCCTTTTGTCTTATGATCATCAATTATTATATTTCTCTCTCTATATATATATGTGTCTGTGTGTGTGTGTGTATTTCTTTTATTCTTTTCTGTCTAAGTACATGTTATACTCTAAAATGGATCAGAAGTTTTCAGAAGAAAAAGCCCAACCAACCTAAGTTTGCTAAATTAGTTCTTGATTTTTACACACCGTTCTAAGTCCATGGGCTCAGGTTTAAGGGTCCTTAAGTTCTCAAAGTTTATCTGGCATGGATGCCCTGGAAAAAAAATGGTGGGTGATAGTGGTGGTGGTAGTCGTGCTGTTCATGGTCAAAAGTAGTTTGGGAAGTGCTGCCTACTTTGTATTTCCTTTAGCAAATTTATACTCTATTGCTATATATGTTAAAGGCTCCAAGAAGTTCAAAAATAAAGAATCTTGTTTTAATTAGTGCTTGACACCAGAACACTTTCTTTGATATCATCTGTAAGTATCTCAAGATTCTATAGAAATCACTTTGAGGAACACTCTCTAAAGGGGAAAAATGTCTGTCCTTGTTAAGTAAGCAGTTTTCTCTAAGCTCAGAGCTGAGGAGTTCTTTATGGGTATTCTATGTGACTTTGTTTTAATATTTGAGTTTACCAAAATTAAGAGTGTCAGAGACATGAGGAATTGTTCTAATTTGGTCTTAAAAATAATTGATCTTCCTAAAGTATACTTTATTTAGATAGGATTTTGCTTGTTTGTTTGTTTGTTGTATAATCCAGGTGCTGAGAAAGATTAAGTACATTTCTAATGCTATATAAAATTGAAACTGAAGACAGACCAACAGAGATACAATTGGACTATTTTTTTCCCTTTTTCTCTTCTCTCTGAATATTCAGTCCTTCATATTTTCCTTGTTGTCTTGCTTTTGAGGCTACTTTTGAGTTAGTGCCAATGCTAAATTATGTGTCATCATGTCTTATAGCTAATTATTTTAGTTCAGAAACTGAACAGAGTTGTTGAGATTGTGGTGTTGTCAGTCTTGTAGGGAGTTAAAATAATTCAATTGTGCCTTCAGTCAGTCAGTGGGATGGGATATTTTTGATATGCCAAGTTCTGTTCTAGGTGCAGATGTTATAGGTTCCTGAAGAAGCACGTATCCTAGTATTGGAGAGACTAATAATAAGCAATAAATTGGCAAAAATTTTAGTGTGTCTGTTGGTAATAAGTGTCATGGAGGAAAATAAAAGTATAGGGGAATAGAAATATGGGTGAGGGCAAGTGAAAGTTTGCAGTTTGGATGATGGTGGTGAGAAAGTTATCACTGAGAAGATGGACTTAGATAAACAGACAAATGAATAAACAAACAAAAACACCCAGAGAAGGTAAGAGAGCAAGCTATGTAGCTACGTGGTAGGAGAGCATTCTGGGAAGAAGGAACAGCCAGTGCAAGGCTCAGTGGCAGGGGTATGTTTGATGTCAGCAACAGCACAGGATTGTATATATAGAACAAAGGGAACAGAGCATGAACAAAAGGGTATAAGATCAGTGAAGTGGTAGGCATGGTGTAGAGACCTTGTAGGTCATTATAAGAATTTTACCTCTCAGTCTGAGTGAGATGGGAAGTCACTGAAGAGATGTGAGCAGAGAAATGACATGATCTAGCTTATATTTTAAAAGAGCATGATGACTGTTGAGTTGTTGCCACCAGCCTCATATACCAGGGTTCATAAAGGTGTTTTGAAATAGACTGAGGTAGTTTCTCATGGAGAGGAACTCCTACTGGGGAGGCAGATGTCCTAGGAACTATAGGAGTGAATTAGACTCTTTCATTTTCTCTTTAGGGAGAAATGACTTAGGAATAACAAAGGAGCCACTGTGGTGGGAAAATGTTTTTAGAAAATCTGAGCTGAGAGTCTGTTTTCTTTTCTTTAGCTCTCTGGCAAGAAGGACCTGCTCAAGTTGATATATGTCACTATCAGTTTTGAATTCATCATTTGTGCTCTGGCACGTAATTGCCACCAGAATAAAAAAAAAAAATCTTGTCATAAAAAGTTACATATTATTGAGGATTCTAAGTGATGTTAGATGCCCAAGATACAAGCCTCTGTACTTTCATCTTGTTGAATAACCCATCATTAAATAGAATTTTGAAAACTGGTTAAGTAGATAAATAGAATGAAGAATTTGTCCTCGGGGCGCCTGGGTGGCCCAGTGGGTTAAGCCGCTGCCTTCGGCTCGTGTCATGATCTCAGAGTCCTGGGATCGAGTCCCGCATCGGGCTCTCTGCTCAGCAGGGAGCCTGCTTCCTCCTCTCTCTCTCTGCCTGCCTCTCTGCCTACTTGTGATCTCTCTCTGTCAAATAAATAAATAAAATTTAAAAAAAAAAGAAAAAGAATTTGTCCTCAAATATTTGATGAAAAGAATGTTCTTTTTACAGAACTATACCAATTAATGAAAAAGACCAAGGGTCATATTATGAACCATCCATTACCGAATCAACCACTTATAAAATGTATCCCTGCTCAGACATCCCTTCCTGCAAATGTCTGTTGTTCCATCCCATCCCGCCAACTTTTTTTCTAATCAGTATATCCCATATTGTTATATGTGGCTATGTTGAGTGGTAAAA
Organism: Mustela nigripes; assembly: GCF_022355385.1. NCBI lineage: Eukaryota > Metazoa > Chordata > Mammalia > Carnivora > Mustelidae > Mustela > Mustela nigripes. Next base: position 127,045,971 of record NC_081558.1, on the reverse strand, counting down.
TGCAAATCATTTTATCATTTCTAAATGAAAATAGTAATTGTTAAAATATATGGGCTTTTGTGAAGTCCACAAAAGCAGTGTTAGAGAACATGTGGATTACTATTAAAATTATCGATAATTAGAGTCTGGCAGAGCAATACCAGTTATCATTTGAAGAAAAGAAAGATTATCACAGATGATCATAGATGGTACTTTAAAGTGACATTTTTTAAGTGTCCAAGATTAATACTAATAATAGTTATCAATTATTAATGTATACCATATGGCAACTGCTATTACAAGGGCTTTACATGTATTCTCAATGGAGCTATTGATTTGGCAATATATGTGGCAAGGGATCATAATAACAGAAGTGTAGATATTTTTATTTTTCTTTAGTGTAAAAGCCTGAACTGATACATTTTGCTCAACAAAATTCTCAAGGCCCAACTCCTTCCATGCTGTTCTCTTCTCTTACAGTGTTTGCCCCATTGGCACAATCCAACAAACCACTCTCTGTGTGCATTTTTCCCAGTCATCATTTTCTCTGTTTTGAGAGTCCAACCTGGAAGTTACACATGCCACCTTTGCTCATATGCCCCCGTTGAGTACTTGCTTCTTGACCACATCTAGCTGCACTAATGGCGGATGCTGAGGAAGTATAATATTTATTTTTGCTGTCTGTGTGTTCAGATGACCACTGATCCTTGGGGATTATTTTATTTTATCCCCATAATAATCCTATGAGATAGAAGCTGTTACGATCCCTGTATTATAGATGACACATCTTAGTCATGGAAAGGTTTGATAGTTTCCCCAAAGTTGGGGATTTCCTTAAATGCTTTTTAGAAATCTGGCCTTTGTTGTGATCTTGCTGTGAGCATCAAAAGGAATGTCAGTGTTTCTCAAATTTTCTGTGGTGAAGAAGTATTTTTTTTTCTTTTCTCAAACACTATAAATGGATACTTTTATAAAACACAATAACAATGTGGCAATTGTGGTAAAATTCCCAAATATCTACTCTCACTTATGTTCGTATCTTGTTATACACCAGGAGAAATAGTCTGTGAGCTGGTACCAGTCCTCGGATCATAGTTGAGTAGAACTGAATTAGATTGTGTAATTTTAACAATCAACTTTACTGGAAAAACCAATATGACTCTTACTCTTGGCACACTTGATCTAGTCATTGTTCCCTCTAAGAACTAGTGTACAATTGTAATTACAACCATATATGCTTTTTTTAAATTTTTTATAAACATATATTTTTATCCCCAGGGGTACAGGTCTGTGAATCACCAGGTTTACACACTTCACAGCACTCACCAAAGCACATACCCTCCCCAATGTCCATAATCCCACCCCCTTCTCCCAAACCCCCTCCCCCCAGCAACCCTCAGTTTGTTTTGTGAGATTAAGAGTCACTTATGGTTTGTCTCCCTCCCAATCCCATCTTGTTTCATTGATTCTTCTCCTACCCACTTAAGCCCCCATGTTGCATCACTACTTCCTCATATCAGTGAGATCATATGATAGTTGTCTTTCTCTGCTTGACTTATTTCACTAAGCATGATATGCTCTAGTTCCATCCATGTTGTCGCAAATGGCAAGATTTCGTTTCTTTTGATGGCTGCATAGTATTCCATTGTGTATATATACCACATCTTCTTGATCCATTCATCTGTTGATGGACATCTAGGTTCTTTCCATTGTTTGGCTATTGTGGACATTGCTGCTATAAACATTCGGGTGCATGTGCCCCTTTGGATCACTACCATATATGCTTTTTAAAATGTAAGCTTATTTAATAATTTTTAGTGTAAAGAGGTATACAATTTGTGAATCTCATTTTATTTGAATTTGCTGCCAGTTATTTGTGTGTGTGTGGTGTGTGTGTTTAAATACCAATTATCTTCAGGGACCTCTTCTTGTACATTCACAAGTTTACTTAAAATCTTTGGCAGTCACAAAGCTATGGGATTCTTTAATTTCAAAAAGTAATTTGATTGTAGTTATGATAAAAGACCTATGGCAGTAAATCTATCAAATAGACATAGGACAAACTTAAGAAATTACATTCAGGAGGTGTAGTGAATATAGTTATCATTTAAGTTGGTTGAAGCCATTTCATATCATGTGTAGATTTTTCTCAGTTGGTCGTGGATACCTAGAAAATAATATTGAGATATTCTGAGTCCAAGCGGGTTCAGCTGGGAAAGCCTGTCATGCTTGATTAATGATGGCTGGAAGAGGAGCAGGTGGGGTGGCACACGTGCCATGTATTTTCTTCCATTAACCATTATTCTGGTTCTGAGCTTCCAGCTTCATTATCTAATGAAAAGGAAATATTTACATTTGTAAGAAAGATTGACTTTTTCCAAATGCTAAGGTAATTTTGTTTTCCTAGATGAAAGGATAATGAAAAATGCAATGAGTGGTATCCTAAACAATGTTTTTCCAGTATATTTACTGGAAATATACCTTCTAAAAATATGTCAAATCTTGATAATCCAAGAGCATATCAGAAAAAACAAACAAGGCTTATTTATCTTTATGTGGGAGTTTCCACAAATATTGCATTGTACTTACACATAGTAACAAAGGCTAGAATAAATGTATGGAAAGTTAAATAACCAATCGATTATACCCTCTTTCCTCTTTATACAAGGTTATAATTTTATAATTTTCTTTTTTTTAAGAAATCCTTTCACTTTTCCTCTGTGACCAAACAGATGACTTGACGTGGTACTGAAGAAGAAGAGGTTCAGTAATGAGGTGTGGATTGGACATGTCAGGGAGATTAGACAGTATTGGAAGGTGGTATTTGCAAACTTCCATCCATCACCGATGTCCTAACATAATTTTGACAACCTGTAACTATGACAAAAGCAGTAAGGAGATGATTTTTAATAATGCACACAGGCAGTAGGTATAATTGTGAGTATCCTGTGCCTTGCTACTTTTTTCTCTAGACTTATTTCCCACTTCTCGCATTCTCTTCTCTTCTTCTAGATACTTTTTTTCTTCACCCCATATCCAACATTTTCTATACCTTTCTCCCAGTCCCAATCTTCTCAGAAGTATAGTTTTTGAATTTTATAAGAGACAGATTAAAGATCATCTCCAACTTTGCCAGCTGACAAGACTGAGTTTTAGTTGTTAATCGCTTCAGGAATTACTTCTTAATAGTGAAATCTAGTACTAATTCTGTCTCAGTTTACTGCATTCTCTAACACTGCAGTGTCTCAGCTCAAAGTAACACCTTCGTACTTGATTTTCTCTATTTAAAATTAAAAACTCAGTTGCTTGGGTGGCTCAGTGGGTTAAGCCTCTGCCTTTGGCTCAGGTCATGATTTCAGGGTCCTGGGATCGAGTCCCACATCGGGCTTTCTGCTCCACAGGGAGCCTGCTTCCTCCTCTCTCTCTTTCTCCCTGCCTCTCTGCCTACTTGTGATCTGTCTGTCAAATAAATAAATAAAATCTTTTAAAAAATAAAAAATAAAATAAAATTAAAAACTCACTATTGCTGTCCATGCAGCAAGTAGTGCTGTATTATAAATACTCTTTTAGGGGGTAAGTCAATATTAAACTATTTTAAAATGTTAACTGGGGAGACTTCAAATTTAAGATAGAGTAACAAATACCTGAGACAGCATCCTAAAAATGTATAAAATATATGAAAAAGTAGCTTTTAAGACATAGGACATCAGAACCTGAAATTCTTTACTCTGAGTGACAGAACATCAAAGAAATGCTGTCTGTGAGGGCCCAGTAGATAGCCCTGAGAGTTTCCAGGCCATTGTACTGGGAGGAGTAACCCAGGCAGAGCCTGTCAGACTCCTTACATTGAGAAGACATCCAGGGCATCCAGGGAGACTCAGCAGTCTACTTACACATTGAGGTAATGCTGGACATCTTCAGAAGTCACCCCCTCAAGTCAGAGTACTGATCATCAAGGTCATGGGGAAAAGCACCTGAAAGGATTAAAAGGAATAGCATCTGATGCTCTCAGGGTAAAATGTCTATTCCTACCAGCCAAACTGAAAAAGTCATAATTAATAGATGGTTGAATAAAATACTCAGTAGTGAGGGATAAGTAACCTTAGACTAGGGTGCTCTCAACTATCTAATAAATCATAAAAGCAAGATCTGAAAAAAATCAAACTGTCACCAAATAATAACTTTTCAAGTAGCCCAGAAGAATGAACAGAATATATCATATTTAGGACATAAAAAAATCTTAATGCAATTAAAAGATTTCAAATTAAAAAAAAAAGAAGATTCAAATCATATAAACATGTTACCTGACCACAGTGGAATTTAATGTAAAATCAGAACAGAAAGATATTTGGGAAATCCTCCAAATATTTGAAAATGATTTATAACATACCCTGAAATAACCCAGAGATCAAAGGAGAACTCAAAGGATGAAATAAAAAGTATTTTGAATTGAATGCATGTGGAGATACAGCTTCATCAGAAATTGTGGGATGCTGCTAAAGCAGTTCTTACGGAGAATATTTTAGCACTAAGTTCCTGTACTGGAAATAAAAGTCTCCAATCAATGACTTTAGCTTCCAACTTCAGAAGCTAAAAAATAAGTACAAACTAAACCGAAAGTGAGCAGGAGAAAGAAATACTATAGATCAGACAGAGAATCAATTAAATAGAAAACACAAAATCAATAGAGAAAATCAAAGAAGCAGAAAACCAATTTATTCAGAAAAATCAATATTATCGATAAACTCCTAGCCAGACTGGTAAGGAAAAAGAGTGAAGACATAATTACCAGTATCAGAAATGAGAGAGGTGACATCACTGTAGATTCAATACACATCACAAGGACAGTAAGGGAATATTATGCATAACTTTATGCCAATATATTCGACAATGTAGGTGCAATGGACATATTCATTGAACAACATAAATTAATGAATCTCATTCAAGAAGAAATCAATAAGCTGAAGAGTCCTTTATATATAAAGTAATTGCATTTTTAGTTCAAAACCTCCAATGAAGAAAACTCTAGGCCCACAGAGCCTCACTGGTGAATTTTACCAAGTATTTAAGGATGAAATAATGCTAATTCTGGACAAACTCATCCATAAAATTTGAAAGAATATTGCCCAACCCATTCTTTGTTACCAGCATTGTCCTGAAACCAAAATCAGACAAAGACATTGCAAGAAAAAAACAGCAACAAAAAAATAAAGGAATATTGATATAAAAACTCTAAATAAAAGTTTTAGAAAATAGAATCCAACAATATATAAAAAAGATAATACATAATGGCCAAGTGGGATTTATCCCAGGATTATAATCTAATGTGGTTCACTAGAGTGACAAAATAAAAAGAACATATGATCATTTCAGTAGATACACAAAAAGTGTTTGACAAATTCCATATTCCTTTTGATAGAACTTTGAGCAAGAGAGAAAGAGAACAGAAACTCCTTATTCTGATAAGTGGAATCTACAAAAATTGACAGCCAACATCATAATTAATGGTGAAAAAAACTAAATGTTTTCTTGGAAAGATGAAGAACAAGAGAAGCATGTTCCCTCTCATCACTTCTATTCAACATTGTATAGGACTCTAGCCAGTAAAACCCATCAAGGAAGAGAAATAAAGGTATCTTGATTGGAGAAGAAGTAAAACTGCCTTTATGTACAGATGGCCTCATTGTCTATGTAGAAAATTTGATAACATTTATGAGAAAGGTACTAAAACTAAAAAGTGGATTTAGCTTAAAAGGGCAAAAAAAAAGCAGCGACCATCACAGCCAGTCTGTTTATGCATTGAGTTGTGGATTATGCTACTGGTGATAGACTGTAAAGAGTCTAGCTTTATACCAAATCATTAAAACTGTAGTGCTCAGGAATATTATTTGTCCCATGTTATAGATGAGGAACTGAAGTTCAGACAATTGAAGAAGAAAATGAGTTTAGCAAGCTTGCAGGGTGTGAGATATTTAAAAATTACACATATTTTTGTATGTTCACAACAAACCATAAAATTAAAATAACAAAGTTAAACCTATACAATCGGATGAAAAATATGAAATAATTTAAAATTAATCTGACAAAAGATGTGAAAATTATACACTGAAAATTTTAAACATTATTGACAGATATTAAAAAAAGAACTAAGCAAAGGAAGGGATAGGTCATGTTCATGAGTAAGAAGATGTAGTAGTGCTAAGAAGCCAATTCTTGCCAAACTGATCTATATGGTCAGTGCAATCCCAATAAAAATCCCAATAGAGGGGCATCTGGGTGGCTCAGTCAGTTAAGTGTCTGAACCTTGGTTTCATCTCAGGTAATGATCTAGCTGTCTTGGGATCAAGCCCTGCACTGGGCTCTGTGTTCAGGGAGGATTCTGCTTCAGATTCTTTCACCACCCCCCACCCCCGCCCACCACACCCCTGCTTGCATATGTGAGCAAGCTCTCTGTCTCTAAAATAAGTAAATAAAATCTTTAAAAAAAAAATCCCAGCAAAATGTGTGCTTCTATGTGTGTGTATAAATTGACTTATTCTAAAGTCATATGGAGCTTTACCGTGGAAGACAAGTTGGAGAACAAACATCAGCCAATACCAAGACCTAATCTAAATGTATAATAATCAAATAGTGTGGTATTGGCACAAAGATAGACTAATGTATCAGTGGAACATAAAAGTTTAGAAATAGGCCTATACATAGACAGACAGCTGATTTTCTACAAAGCTGCAAAGCCAATTCAATGGATAAGAGATAGTTTTGTGGTATTTATTTATTTGTTCATCTGTTTATTTCTCAACAACAGTGCTGGAACTTGAATATGCATGCAGCACAAAAGGACAGGGAAAAAAATCAAAATGGATTATGGACCTATCTGTAAAATGGAAATTTTAAACATTTCTTAAATAAATCATAGGTGAAAAATTTTGCGATCTTGGGCTAGGTAAATGTTTGTTAGATATGACACTAAAAGTGCAATCCTTAAAAAAAAAAATTGACAAATTAGATTTCACCAAAATTAAAAACTTGGTGTTGAAAACACTGTTGGGAGAATGAAAAGGTAGGTCACAAAATGGGAGACTATTTTTACAAAGCATACATCTGATAAAAGGTATCCTGAATATATAAAGGACTCTCAAAAATCAACAATAAGAAACCAACCTAACATTAAAAATTGGGAAAAGATTTAAACATATACATCATGAAAGAAGACCTACAGATGGCAAATAAGCACATAAAAATATGTTCAACATTATGTCATTCAAGAAATGCAAATTAAAACCACAAATTAAAACCACTACACACCTACTAGAATGCCAACAAATAAGAAGGGTGACAATATTGGCAAGACTTTGGGGCAACTGGAGCTTCCATATGCTGTTTAATGGAAATGTAGAATTGTACTACTTTGTCAATAGTTCATCAGTTTCTTAAAAATTTAAACATACACCTGTCATATCACCCAGCCATTCTCCTGATCATTAACTCAAGAGATATGAAAACATAAGTTTATACGAATATTTGTATGTTAACGTGCATACCCATAACTGTAAAAAGCCCTGGATTTCATTAACAGATTAGTGGATAAGCAAAATACAATGTATTCATACAATGTAACGCTACTCAGCAATGGAAAGGAATAAACTGCTGCTACACATAACATTGATGAAATGCAAAATAATTATGCTGACCGAAAGAAGCCAGATGAAAAAGAGATACTGCATACATCCTGCATGATTTCATTATATAGAATTGTAGGAAATGCAAATAAATACTTAGTCACAGAAAGTAGAGCAGTTTTTGCTCAGTGAGGCTTGAGGAGTGGTAATGCTAGGGCAGGGCTTAGAGGGAGAAATTACAAAGGTCCCCTGGGAAACTTTTGAGGTAATAAATATATTCATTATGTTGATTTTGATGGTGGTATCATGAACATTTATATACTTCAAAATGTATCAAATGAACACTTTAAATATGTGTGGTTTATTTAAATATGTGTGGTTTGTTACATTTATCAATTATAGCTCAATAATGCTGTTAAAAATGCTAATTGTGAAGGCTGTCTGCTATCATTTACCAGCTTTTAGGGAGTATCTTTCCAAACAGAAAATTTCAGCTGTAAATAAAATGCATAAGCAATATTGCTTAGTACCAAGGAGCCATACTCTCTGATGAATCCTTTTTCATCATTGGAAGTGCATTTGTAACAATGAAAAATTCTGCCAATTCAGTTTTTAATCCCCAGTGTAGATGAGACCTTCTTATCCTCAACAACAACCTTGCCAGGTGCTCTGTCCCCCCAGCTCTGTTTGAATAGGAAACTCACCCTTAACAGGAGTGTATGAAAGCTTTGGAAAGTTCTTGGGTATCCTGGTAAGTTAATCTGTACATTGTTCCCGATTTTTAATAAAATATAGATTGTTACAGAAAATCTTTAATATTTGAAAGCCCAAATCTAGGAATGAGATAAGCCTCCCTAAGAGCTGCAGCAGCACCGTATCCTACAGTCATTTCCCCACTGGGTCCTCCTTAACTGCCACCAAGGAGAGGATCAGTGTGGGAGGTGTCAAGCAAATGGCCCTTCAGGTGGGGTGTGATGGGCTCCTGGCCTTCACTCATGCTTTATTTAAAATAAAATTATTTTTATCTGTTTTAATATTCTGTTTTTGTGCAAGTTATCTCTTGACAATGTCTTCCACCCCACCCCACCCTCACTGGAATGGTGGAAAGAGCTTGTTCTTTGAGCAGAAAGGAATGGATTTACATCTTTCTCACCCATTTCCTAGTTGTTTTATGCATTAGTAATGTTGGTAAGCCAGGTTAAGAGAAATACTTAGCTATAAGAATTGAGGGTTACTATATCAGTATAATTGTTTCTTCTCCTTCTTCTTCTTTTTTAAATCATTGTTTTTGTATTAGTTTGCTAGGGCTGCTGTAACAAAACACCACAGACTGAGTGGCTTAAGCAACAGAAATTCATTGTCTCACAGTTTCGGAGGCTGAAAGTCCAAAATCAAGGTGTTGGTAGGTTTGGTTTCTTGTGAGGCTTCTCTTCTTGGCTTGTGGACAGCCAGCCTCTCACTGTGTCCTCATGCAGTCGCCCTTTGGTCTGCATGTTCTCTCTGTGTTAATTTCCTCTTTTTGTAAGGGCACTGGTCCTACTAGGTTAAGATCCACCCATGTAGCTTATTTTACTTAAATTACCCCTTCAAAGTCCTATCCCCCAAAACAGTCACATTCTAAGGTATTGAGTATTAGGACTTCAACATAAGAATTTGGTGGGGGGAACAAACTTCAGCCCATAACAGTTTCCTTTTTTATGAAAAATGAGGACTATCTTTCAAGATTCTTTTCAGCAATAATGAGATAATCTATATAAAGCGATAATAAAGCATCTGACATACTTTCAGTACTCAGTGGATGATAACTACTGTAATTGTGAAAAAAATATGTACATCTGTGCTTATATAGAGAAAATGTTTTTAGACCATTGATGTCCTGATTGTAAGTGCAAGATTTTCCCCTGTAATTTAAAATGTACTAAGATGTATTAGGGATCTATAAAGACATCACAGAAAATGCTCTTTAGGTTACAATGTATGTCTATTTTTAACAAGTTAAATTCGATAGAAATGGCAAGACTCTACTTTTATTTACACAGCTTTTCACTCAAATGAGAGGAACAATAGCTCTCAATGCTCTAGAGCTCTTAAATTAAGAAGCCCAATGAAGAGGGCAGGGTATACAGAATGTACAGAATCGCAGTGGTGGCAACTGATACAGCCTCCAATTCCCCTAAAGTTTACAATTCCAGAGGAGAAATGAGAATTTGCTCCATTGCGTTTTAAGCTGTGGTCATAGAACAGTTGTTTTAGGTTTTGTTTTTGTTTTGTTTTCTTCCAGTGAGAAATTTAAGAAGTCTGAAATTCAAATATATTTGTGAAATGCAAATAGTTTTATTTATTAATGGCCACTAATGGTCTGTAATTATCACAGCAGATTAAGTAAATAAGCAAATCATTTATTAGAAGAGGTCATAGACTTGAATTCACAAATTTTCTAATTGTTTTCCCTTCATATGGATTTAGCAATATCTGATCTTGAATTAAGGAACCAATCTTCAAGAGAATACAATTTGAAGGAACAGAAGAGTATCTTATAATTATAAAACATCATGATACTCTTTAAAATTCTATATGTTACTCATAATTTCTAAGCTCAATGATCTGTACTGTTATATTAATTAACTCTCAAAATTCTAATAGCTGAGCAGATCAGTTGATTTCGCTTGCCTACACTACTTTATGTTAATTAATGAAAACCATAAATTCGGAGCCCTTGCAAATTGTATTGCTTCATTGCATTTAGTGCTCTTGTAATTCCTACTCTTAATTAAATAATGAGCCTCTGGAGCACTTTCCTAGCTGTGAGTTATACTATGTTGTAGATATAGCTGGAATTCCCACCAGCCAGTCAGGCCAACCAGTGTGTGTGTCTTTGCAAAAAGGTAGAAGATTTTATTATTCAGCCGTGGTGCTGATGTGGTGAGAGACATGTCATAGGGAAACCCACCTTTGTTTTGGCCGGGTTGCCTGGGTTGGATTTTCATTTGCTCTTTCCTGTTGAGCCCAGTTGGACTGGATAGTGTGAATTCTCTCCTTATGGTTTGTGCAAGCAACACATAGAAAAATAGAGCAATCAGGGATAGTGTACACTTTTCCTTCCTTGAAGGAACCTCTTTTTGTCATTCATTCAGAAGTCAGTACATGCGGATTGAATATCTAGCAAGTACCCATAGGGATACATCAGTGAACAGGACTGTTCCTATGAGAAAGCAGCTAAATGTCCATTTACATCAGTTTCTGAATTCTGAACCATTTCAATGGACAGACCTATCTCATACTTTGAGAGTCTCCTTCTACAAAGGAACTTTAAAAACACATTATTTGTAAGAGGTTGTCATAGCAAAAATGCCTGATAAATAATAATTTAAGCAGAAAGGTCTTAATAAGCTAGGCTTGGTCTTGACCTATGGTTATGCCATTCATACATTTCTTTCCCCAGTTCTTAAATACATTTCCTGAGTGATTTATCATTTTTTACTTCTTGCTTACAGGATCTTTAATTTTTTTAATGGAGTGTTTAACACAGAGTGAGATAGGATGTGTTTTGTTTTTTATGCCATAAGTTATAACTCAGTTTTATCAATAAAAGTAAACATCAGTTACAGTGTATTTTATCTTTTTTAAAAAAGATTTTATTCATTTATTTATTTACTTTTTTGTTTGTTTATTTATTTATTTATTTATTTTTCAGATAGAGAGAGAGCACAAGCAGGCAGAATGGCAGGCAGAGGCAGAGAGAGAAGCAGGCTCCCCGCTGAGCAAGGAACCCTATGTGGGACTCAGTCCCAGGACCCTGGTATCATGACCTGAGCCGAAGGCAGTGGCTTAAGCAACTTAGCCACCCAGTTGTCCCTACAGTTTATTTTTAATAAGTGACCAAATCATTCTCCCATGCAAGTTTTGCTACAGAAGAAAAGCAAGTGTCCCACTAGTGGCAAAATAACTCAAGACCAAAGTAACTCAGAAGAGCTGATAGGAGATACTAAATGGCTTTACTTGGAAGCAAGAAATAGATAATTTGACTGACAGGGCTAATTCTTGATTACTCATGAATCATGTTTCATATAGGTAGATTATCCAATATTTCTCTTTCTTCTTGATCCCTGCTTTTAGCCAGTTAATTTATTTCTGGCAAAAATGTGAAATAGTTAGTTTTACAACTCATCCCAATTTAAGAAAATACATTGATTATTCATATTCAAAATTATATGTAGTAAAATATTGATTAAAATGTATTCAAAATAATATGTAATAAACTTTGGTTATTACACTATTTGTCTCTAACACAGTGCTACTGAAAATGTGGTTCACAAACTGTTACAGCATGCATTAAAAGAATTTTAGAGAAGCGTTTAGAAGTGCTAATAGTAGTTTGCCTTTCTCACACACCCACGTGCATGATTAGCGAACTCACTGAACAGAGTAGAGCTATAAAAGAATTAAGGGTAAACAAAGAAACAAGCAAACATTAGTCCTTCACCGCAGATTAATTTAAGAAGTACTCTTTATAAGATGTTCTTTTTTTTTTTAATATTTTATTTATTTATTTGACGGAGAGAGATCACAGGTAGATAGAGAGGCTGGCAGAGAGAGAGAGAGAGAGAGAGAAGCAGGCTCCCCACCAAGTAGAGAGCCCGATGTGGGACTCAATCCCAGGACCCTGAGATCATGACCTAAGCCTGAGGCAGCAGCTTAACCCACTGAGCCACCCAGGTGCCCCCTATAAGATGTTCTTGATTGTGAAATGCTTTATCATTTTTTTTTTGTAGGGAATTGATCAAGCAGCTTTTATTTTTTATTATTTTATTTCTTTTCAGTACTCCAAAATTCATTGTTTATGTACCACACCCAGTGCTCCATGCAGTACCTGCCCTCCTTAATACTCACCACCAGGCTCACCAACCCCCCCCACCAACCTTTGCTAAAATGTGAAGAAACTGTTATATTAGAATAGTTGATATGATAGTTTTTCATTATTCATTTACTGGTTTATTTTCCCATAAGGAATTTTTTAATGGAATATCCTGAGGCTGATTATTTCATATTTTTTCACAGTAATTTCGACTTCCATGTGATGTAGTAGAAAGTGAGTCATCTTTGATGGCAGACACTGCCATGTACGGGGTTTATGACTTTGTACAAGGCTCATGTTCCTTAATGGTAATGAAAAATAAAAGAAATGTATCTCAGGGTTGTTCAAACCGCTTTCTTATCACAACCTGACTAATGGAAGAAGGCACTTGAAGCATGTTTCTTTTTATTTATAATAAAAAAATAAGCAAAATATGTACACATACAGAAATACTGTTTGATGTCTTAATAGAATATAAATTGATAGTTTCAGAATAGAGCTATGACATTTTAAATATTTATTCTAGAAAAATTAGACTGTAATTATATGAATACTAGGGTCAAATTTTTAAAATGAGGTCAAGAATTATCTCTCACAATTTTGACTCTTCTGACTCCCATTACAAGTAAGAGCTCCTTGAATAAATATTGGAAATAAATTAAGTTGCCATATTCTCTTAATTTTAATTAGTTTTTAAATTATTCATATGTTGAACCAAAACATTTGATATATATCTTCTACAGAAATAAAATTTTATAGCATAGTACTCTAAATTATTTGGAATGATTACATAATCTTGATTTCTTACTAATTTTTACTATCTGAGTCTTATTTTTAAAATTTTAATACTGATTATTCACTAATGATTTCTTTGAAGCATGTAATATTTTATTTAAGAAAATAAAACTCAGGGTGCCTGGGTGGCTCAGTGGGTTAAAGCCTCTGCCTTCGGCTCAGGTCGTGATCCCAGGGTCCTGGGATCGAGCCCCGCATCGGGCTGTCTGCTCGGTGGGGAGTCTGCTTCCTCCTCTCTCTTTCTCTCTCTGCCTGCCTCTCTGCCTACTTGTGATCTCTGACTGTCAGGTAAATGAATAAAATCTTAAAAAAAAAAAGATAGAAAATAAAACTCTAACAGATAATGCTAACTAAATAATTTGACTACCACCCTTAAATAAACAAATTTATGTTTAGATAGATTTTATTTTGAACTCTATTTTATCAGCAGAATTGTATGCTAACATCTGCATTAATTAAATGAACTAGACTCATATTACCTTATCTAGATGTATATTAAAATTTTGATATCTTGAACTGTAATATTTGAATCAGGCACTAAGACTGTTAGGAAACTTGAACTTCTATTTGTAACTGAAACAAACTTTCTTTTTTTTATTTATCTTTATCTTTATTCAAGTAATTATATTAACTATTACATATTTGGTACCCTTTGGCATTCAAAGTATTTTGCACATATTTTAATGATTTTTATAATTATAGAAAGATATATTACCTTTTAAAAAGTAAAACAAATAAAATTGATATTATTTTTTCTGTTGCATGTGACTTTTATTCTTTATTTTTCCAGATTAATTAGAAAATTATTAATTTTAACTCAACTTTTATCTAACTATCCACTGATAGCTACTGTTAACACCATGGTGTATTTTCTTTTAGGATTTTAAAAATATATATATTTTTTACTAAATTAGATAATATTGTGTTCTTTGAACATAATATTATGTAACATTTAATTTAATTAAAGTCTGTTAATAAACATGATCCATCATAAGAATTGTTAGCATTTAGTACACTATTCACATCTTATTGGATATTTAGGTTGGTTTCCATTTTTAAGAACTATAATGTTCTATGTGTATCTTTACATATGCATTACTTGTCCTGTTTTGATCACCACAATGACTACTGTGGCAGGGACTGGTTTATAATTTTTTTCATTGCTTGCAAAGAATTGAGAGGTCAAGACACTGACTTAATGCCACAAATCAGGAAATTTAGGTGTCGGTAGATAAGCCCACATGTTTGGTATTTAATTAATTGCTTATTTCTTTAAAGTGCTGTCATCATTAAAGGGTAGGGGTGGTGCTCATTAAATATGTACAACAGCTAAATAGCTGCTGCCTCTGCACAAACTTGGTGGCAATGTCATGGATTATGTGGCGTTGTTTACATGAGATTTCAGTGGTGGTGGAGACTGTGACCTACTGCAGGATGAGACTGAATATGACATGAAATTAGTCAGTGTATAGAATGAATCTTTGACAGACTAATGATGTTCCTGTGCAATCAGTGAAAATGGAAGGAGATTCTGTTTAACCCAACCAGATAAGCTGAAATCACATTTAGTAATCAAGAGGTGAACAGATGTGTGGGTAATGCTGACCATGTATATGATTAACTGGAAAGAGAAAATATATCACTCAAAAAATGGTATGTGTACAAATCAAAGAATTGGCATCCCAGATATGCATTTTAAATTAAACTACAAAGCTATAACTTAGAATATGTATATTTTAGAGAAACAGAACCTATTCTACTGCTTAGTTAGGTTAGCATTGTTATTTTCCCTCATACCCAGTAAAGGTGTAGGCATTTCTCACTATAAGGTTTCCCCATAATGGTATGGATTTAATCCTATCTTCTATTTTAGGGGCTGCTCTTTAATTGCAGCAAGGGAGTTATTTGGGTTTCACATGAGCAAAGCTGGCACACATCACAGGCAGTGGACAAGCAGACAGGGCTATAAAGAGCATACACTTAGCCCTGAGCAAAACGGTAACTGGCTCATTGGGACCTTCCACTTACCCAAATGCTGAGGGCAGCTGAGAACATAGACATACAGAGAGGAGTGATTTACAGCACTTATAAGTGGGAAGCGCTGATGTGCTACTGGGTCCTACTCTGACTGACACACAAGAGAGCCACACCAGAATAATCCACATACTCATCTCCTTGTGCCCATCTTGGCTTGGTGCCTGTGACCAGGAGAGCTCTCTTGGCTTTTTCTTTTTCTTTCTTTTTTGCCTTCTGAAATAAGAATTCTGACTTGATTTTTCTACTCCCCAATTTTCCAAACAATAGTGCTATTCTTTAAAGCTATTTCAAGATAGATTTCATGCTTTCTGTCTGGGCAAGTACACATTTCGTTCTTTTGTGAGTTGCTAATACAATACAATACGTTTAAAATTTCCTGAGCCTCAATTTCTTCTTTGCAAAATGGGAAAAATAAATCTACCTAGAAGGGTTGTGAAAAGAAAATATTATCGTATATGTATAAAGTATAGTGTATACTCAATACTTGGTAGCTATTGTTGTTTATATAAGAAACAATCAAAATCATAACAGAAAGAACACAGGCTTGGGTATCAGGTACAGTCATTTGAAAGTTTTATCTTTGGCCACATAATAGCTATATGATTCACTAAGCTCAAATGTTATATTATTGAAATTTCTCTTGAGTTCTTTAGGTAGCAGAGAAACTGGGTACAAGTATCTTGGGGAATGCTTACAGTGTCAGAACACTTTGGGAATTATTTAAGAGCAACTCAAGAATAATTTTATAGTAGTTGTTAATTTTTGGTAAGTACATGGTTGAATTTGGTCATCAATATTTTGTGATGAAGGTAGGTATCATGAATGGTTGACATTCACCGTTGCAATAATAATTTAAGTTCATATAATGAATCAGTTCAAATCACTGAGCATATTTACCAAGTTGTACACATAATTAACATTTTAATTCCTCTGAATATCTTATCTCATTATCCACACTGCTTGGGAAAATATATTAAATAGACTCTGGCAACCAGCAAGCTTAGGCTCTATCAGACCACAAGGACATTGAATTTCTATTAGTGACCATGTGAGTTTGAGTTAACTTTTGAAACAAGGTTAGAAAAAGTTGTACATGTTTTTATGATTATACTATAGAGAGATTTGAAGAAATGGGAGTTGGAATTTGGACAGAGGGAGGGTAAGATTTGGAAAGAGGTTCTTTGTTTAGAAAAGTTACTTTGTTCTAAAAAAAAAAAAAAGGAAAGAAAAGTTACTTTGTTCTGGTATAAACTAAACATTTCCCAAGCCAACAAGCTGGTAGTTTTACCAATGCCCTTTCCACTTGTGCTCACCGCTTTGACACCCTCTACTCAAGCTACTCTTAGTTTTAAATAGTTGAACTGCCATTCAGATCTAAGCTCTGATTTATTTTGCTTTGTATTTCTTATTTGCTTTCTACATTACTTCTTTTTTCTTGAGAACTTATTTTCAAAAGAAAAAAGTAAATGTTCAGCAATATGATCAATTGTCAAATAAGCAAACATTCAAATTTTGAGGTAAAATGACAGTTTCTGAATTCCCATTAAAATTCCCACTAGGACACAGAGGGGAAAAAGGCCAACTAAAAATATTGAAAGCCAAGATTCACAATTGATCTATTGTCAGGATATGGGGACAATTTGTGATAATTGGTAAAGTGAAAAATAAACGTGTTAACTTGGGTAGGACTCAATTCATGAAATTGTTGAAAAGATATGTATATCAATTCACTAATAAAAATTTTGAATTGAAAAGATAAATTTAAAATTGTTTTGAACAATTACATTATTATTAACATTACAAAAATAGTTTTGAAAAATTTAATCTCTTTAAGAAGTGCTTCTGCCAATTGAGGTACATTATAATTGAGACATTAGAAATGAGGAACTCTGTTAAAAAAATGGAAATAAATTTGAGATAAGGTTTAATTAAGCAAAGACTTAACTCTAAATAATAATTGTTGTTTTAAATGCAATAATAAGATTCAACAGAATAGTTGCAAGTACAATTAAGAAGTCTTAAGGTAGTATGGAAATAAAATGATAATTTAATTGAAAATAGATTAAGCTCATAGATTATATTAGCTAAGATCTGAAAATATAGAGGTCAAATTATCCTTAATTCCTTATCTTGTGTGGTGGGATGTCAACAGCTATGGTCTGTCTTTGGTTTTTGCTAATTTGGGATCTATCGTTTAAATAGTTAATGGTAACTACTAAGGGAGTTAAGCTATTCTGCACCTACTGAAGAATATAAATTACTGGAGAATATAAAAAAAACAAAGTAAGCATTTTAGAACAGCATAAAACTATATAATGGAAGACCAAATATAATAGCTCTGACAATAAAAATAAATATGTTAAACTTCTCAGTTAATATATAATGTTTCTCATTTGGCTAAAAACTGAAGTGTGACTATCTTCTATTTATCCAAAGACAGAGAATTTTTAAAAGAATCTATGGTTAGGGTATTATCCAGACAAATACAAATAGGACAACAACAGAGATAGCTAAATTAATTTCAGATAAATTTATTCTACAGGAAGAATTTAATTTTCCTTAAGAAAAAATTACAATTTTGATAAAAAACTATAACAGAAAAATAAATGAGGTAATCATTATTAGATATACAAGCAAAATTGTCAAAAATTGACAAATTTAAAATTAATTTTTTTTTAGAATTGAATATCCCATTCAGCCAATAAATGATTAAATAAAATAGAATAAGTACACTAGAATAAATCAGGTTACCTAATATCCATAAAATTGAACTTGGTACCTTTGAAAGACTGTATTTACTTCAAAAAGTAAGAAACACTGATTTATAAATTTACAAATGTACAGGGTACATTCTTTGATAACATAAATATTAATTGAATGAATGTTAAGGATGACAAATGAACTAGAGAAAAACAATTCTCTAATACTAAAAAGCTATATGTTAAGTAATAAAATGGGAGTCAGAGGTAATTTGACATAAGTCATATTGCTAAGACAAAGGCAAGAAAAAACTTCTCTTAGCTTTAAGTCTTTTCGTGATTAAACAGGAACTATTAATACAAATTTATTAAGGATTTAAATCACAAATTTAGAATAAAACAAATAGGAGCTTAAAGAAATTATACAAAAATAATAAAACAGAAGACAGTCTTCATTAGGTTATTTAAAAAGTACATTGAAAAATATTGCATTCAAGAATTTGTTCTATTAAAAATATAATTAATAATAGAGATAAAACCAATGTTGAAAATTACAAAGGGATACAGATAGAATAAATGATGTATTAATTTTTTTTAGTAATAGCATATTAGACTCCAAGCTCTTATACTTGAAAATATAAATGAAATATTTCTGAAAACACACCAATTACCAAAATGAACTCCAGCAGAAATCAAAGATTAGATAGACCAATAATTGTAGCAAAATAGTAAATAAAATTCAGATAATTCTTTCTATAAAACTCTAAAGTCAGAAGAGTTCAGAAGACATACTTGTATATTCCATTGCACAGCATGGGGAATTTAGAATATTGAACATTCCATTTTAGGAAACAAGCATTAATTTTGATTACTGAATATGATAAGCTTAGTAGAAAAAGTATGTATCTGACTCACAAATGAAAATAGAGTAGATATGGTGGTAGACATATTATTAATTTTAATCCTTGAACTATCTCCATTCCATCTATTTCTTTGTTAATAGAATTCTTACTTTCTTTGTGCCATAATCTTCTGAGCCCATGGTGATTAATCATGATTGGTTTAACTCTAAGAATAAAAATTATGTTTCTTTTTGCTAGTAGGTCACTCTCCCAGCTTTCATTACAGAATGCGGCTAGCTGATTGACCCAGGTCTGGCCAATGGAACTTAAGGGAAACTGCTGGGGAATATCTAGAAAAAACTGAGTTGGTGTCCTAATATAAGGATCAGATAGAAGAGGAAGGCTTGTTGGTGTTGTCTAGAGTAGCAGCAACTGTTTTGCAAACATGAGGTGTCAAGTGTGGAAAACAAAGCCTTTGGCTATTGTTAGAGATGGTGGAGAGAGATAAAAAGAGGACCATGACAAAATTGACTTGCTGACCTAGTCCTGAAATCACCTCTTGGGTTTTTCCTGGTAACGGAGATAAAACACCCACAGGCACACAGACACACAGACATACACAGACACATACACACACACACATATACTTAGGGTATGCCACTGCTGCCCTTGCAGGTTTTTTGTTTTTGTTCTGTTTTAACAGCTGGAAGCATTCATCTGATATAAAGGCAAAAATCCAAATTAAAATACTGGCAAAGAAAAAAAAAATCAACTCATCCAAAGAATCATTCACTGTATTTTGATAAAATTATTTTAAACTGAAAAGTTACTTTAAGAAGTAAAGAGAATCTAACATTAGGAACTTTATTAATGTAATAGCACACCACTATGTCTCATGATGCTACAAAAATTAACACCCATTACTAACTTTTTAAGATGTGAGTAAATTTAGAAAAAATGTGTTAAATTTTCACAATAAACTCTAGTGATTTTTTTTCCATTGGATATAGTTGAGGTAAGCTGAAGTTGCTGATTATTATTTTAATTTAAATTTGTCCCAGAAATTCTAGTCAATGAAATATAACCAGAACTAAAAAGAGAATTATAAATTTTGAAAAGGAAATTAATACTGTTATTTGAAAGCAATATAATTATATGCCTATAAATCCCAAGAGGATACACCAAGTTGATAAGAATGCTCATTAAAATGTCACTAGATCAAACAGATATTGTCTGATCTAGCAGAATTAACAGAGTATAAATACTCCCCATAGAATACAGTGATGATAGCATTGATGTCTAAAATTAAGGAAATTTGTCAAGAGGTAAAAACTATAATAGATAATATAGTTATATCCAGGGAAGACAGACATTGGCCCTGAGATAAATAATTTCAGTCACTGCAAAGGTCTGTTGTGCTTATGTTGTAAGGTTATTTTTTCATCTTTTACCAAGACAGGATGAATTATCCTTAAAAACACTTATCATCTTTCATTCTGATTTCATTTCTGCCTAATGAAATTCTGATAAATTATTTGATTTCTAGATAACTTTATCCTACAAAGGGGTGTGTGTGTCCTGTGAATAGAGCCTTTGTGTTCCATCATAATTAATAAAGGTCTATTTACATAAATGCACCAATAAATTAAAACTCTGATTAACCACAAAAGAACAGGAAAGACATAAATTGTCCAACAAATGATATTGCAAAAATTGGTTATGTGAAGGTAAGTCAAGTGATTACATATTTGTATTAAATACATCAAAGTGAATATCAAGTGAATTAAACAGAAAACTTTATTTAAATTCAATTGATTTACATATAGTGTATTACTAGTTTCAGAGGTAGAGTTCAGTAATTCATCAGTCTTATGAAATACCCAGTGCTCATTACATAATGTGCCCTCCTTAATGTCCATCACCCAGTTACTCCAGACCCCTGGCCCCCTCTCCCCTCCAGCAAACCTCAGATTATATCCTATGATTAAGAAGAGTCTTTCATGGTTGTTCTTACTCTCTGATTTCAGCTTGTTTTATTTTCCCTCCCTTCCCCTATGATCTTCAGTTTTGTTTCTGAATTCCACATATGAATGAGATGATATGATAATTGCCTTTCTCTGATTGACTGATTTCGGTTATCATAATATCCTTTAGTCCTCTAGTTCCATCCATGTTGTTGCAAATGGCAAGATTTCATTTTTTGATGGTTGAATAATATTCCACTGGAGATATTTATAGATAAATAGATAAAGAAGATGTGAGAGATATAGATAGATATCTATAGATAGATAGATATCTATCTATATCTCTCACATCTTCTTTATCTATTCATCTGTTGGTGAACATCTAGGCTCTTTCCATAATTTGCCTGCTGTGGACATTTATGGTATAAACACTGGGGGGCAGGTGCCCCTTCAGATCACTACATTTGTATTTTGGGGACAAACACCTAGTAGTGCAAATGCTGGGTCATAGGGTAGCTCTATTTTCAACTGTTTGAGGAACCTCCATATTGTTTTCCAGATTGTTTCCATATTGTTACAACAGCTTGCATTCCCACCAATAGTATAAGAGGGTTCCCCCTTCTCTGCATCCTTGCCAACACCTGTCCTGGCCTGACTTGTTCATTTTAGTCATTCTGACTGATGGGATGTAGTGGTATCTCATTGTGGTTTTGATCTTTTTTTTTTTTTTTTTTTAGAATTTTATTTATTTATTGGAGTGAGAAAGCACAAGCAGGTGGAGCGGTAGGCAAAGGGAGAGATAGAACCAGGCACCCCGGTGAGAAGAGAGCCCAATGTGGGGCTAGATCTCAGGACCTTGGGATCATGACCCAAGCCAGAGGTAGACACTTAACTGACTGAGCCACCACAGCACTCCTGATGCTGAATGATGTTGAGAATTTTTTCATATGTCTGTGGACATTTGTATGTCTTCTTTGGAGAAATGTCTGTTCACGTCTTCTGCCCATTTCTTGATGGGCTTATTTGTTTTTTGGGTGTTGAGTTTGATAAGTTCTTTATAAACTTTGGATACTAGCCCTTTATCTTATATTACAAATATCTTCTCCCATTCTGTCAGTTATCTTTTGGTTGTGTCAACTGTTTCCTTTGATGTGCAAACTCTTTTTATCTTGATGAAGTCCCAGTAGTTCATTTTGCATTTGTTTCCCTTGTTTTTGGAGGTAAATCTAGCAAGAAGTTGCTGTGGCTGAGGTCAAGAAGTTGCTGTGTGTGTTCTCCCCTAGAATTTTGATGGATCCCTGTCTCACATTTGAGTCCTTCTTCTATTTGAGTCTATTTTTTTGTGCATGGTGTAAGGAAATGGTCCAGTTTCATTCATCTGCATGTCCCTGTCCAGTTTTTTAAACACCACTTTTTGAAGAGACTGTCTTTTTTCCATTGGACAGTCTTTCCTGCTTTCTCCAAGATCAGTTGACCATAGAGTTGAGGGTCCATTTCTGAGTTCTCTATCCGGTTCCATTAATCTATGTGTCCATTTTTGTGCTAGTACCATACTATCTTGATGATTACAGCTTTGTAATAGAGCTTGAAGTCTGAAATTATGATGCCACCAGCTTTAGTTTTCTTTTTCAACATTCCTTTGGTTATTCCAGGTCTTTTCTAATTCCATAACAAATTTTAGGATTATATGTTCCAGTTCTATGAAAAAAATTGATGGTATTTTGATAGAGATGCATTGAATATATAGATTGCTCTAGGTAGCATAGACATTTTAACAATATTGATTCTTCCAATCTGTGAGCATGGAATGTTTTCCATTTCTTTGTGTATTCTTCAATTTCTTTCATAAGTGTTTTATAGTTTTCTGAGTACAGATCCTTTGCCTCAGGTTAGGTTTATTCCTAGGTATCTTATGGTTTTTGGTGCCATTGTAAATGGGATTGACTCCTTAATTTCTCTGTCTTCTGTCTCATTGTTAATGTATAGAAATAGAACTCATTCCTGTGCATTGATTTTATATCCTGCCACTTTGCTGAATTCCTGTATGAGTTCTAGCACTTTTGGGGTGGAGCCTTTTGGGTTTTCACATAATGTATCATGTCATCTACAAAGAGTGGGGGTTTGACTTCTTTGCTGATTTGGATGCCTTTTATTTCTTTTTGTCATCTGATTGCTGAGGTTAGTACTTCTAGTATGATGTTAAACAACACTGGTGATAGTGGACATCCCTGCTGTAATCCTGAACTTAAGAGGAACTTAACACTGGTGATAATGGACATCCCTGCTGTAATCCCTGAACTTAAAAGACATCCCTGCTGTAATCCTGAACTTAAGGGGAAACTTCTGTTTTTCCCCATTGAGAATGATATTCACTGTGTGCTTTTCATAGATGGCTTTTACAATAGTGAGTTATGTTTCCTCTATTCCTACACTGAAGAATTTTAACAAGTATGCTGTACTTTTCTGAATCTATTGAGAGGATTGTATGGTTCTTGTCCTTTCTTTTATCAATGTAATATATCACACTGATTGATTTTTGGATGTTGAACCAACCTTGAAACCTGACTAATACTCTCAGGTACTGTTGAATTCTATTGACTAATATCTTGGTGAAAATTTTTGCATCCACCTTCATGAAGGATAATGGTCAGTAATTTTCCTTTTTGGTGGGGTCTTTGTCTGGTTTTGGGATCAGGACAATAATGCTGGCTTCATAGAGTTTGGAAGTTTTCCTTCCATTTCTATTTTCTGAAACAGCTTCAGAATAAAAGGTATTAATCCCTTAGATATTTGATAGAATTCCCCTTGGAAGCCTTCTGGTGCTGAACTCTTGTTTGTTGGGAGATTTTTGATTATTGCTTCAGTTTCGCTGTGATTATGGGTCAGTTCAGGTTTTCTATTTTTTCTATTTTTTCACTTATACATTTCTAGGAATTCCTCCATTTCTTCTAGATTGCCTAATTTGTTTGCATATAGTTGCTCAAAATGTGTTTTTATAATTGTTTTTATTTCTTCAGTGTTGTTTGTGATCTCTTCTCTTTCATTCATGATTTTATTTATTGGGGTTCTTTCTCTTTTCTTTTTGATAAGTCGGGCCAGAAGTTTATCAATCATATTAATTCCTTCAATGAACCAAATCCCTAGTTTTGTTGATTTGTACTACTGTTATTTTGGTTTTTATTTCATTGGCTTCTGCTCTGATCTTTATTAATTATCTTTTCTTCCTTAGGCTTTATTTGCTGTTCTTTCTCCAGCACCTTTAGCTGTAGGATTATGTTGTGTATTTGAGACCTTTCTTGTTTCTTGAGAAAGTTTTGTATTGCTATATACTTTCCTCTTAGGACCACCTTTGCTGCATCCCAAAGGTTTTGAACAGTTGTGTTTTCATTTTCATTTGTTTCCAAGAATTTTTAAAATTCTTCTTTAATTTCCTGGTTGACCTATTCATGCTTTAGTAGGATACTCTTTAGCCTCCAGGTATTTGAATTTTTTCCAAATTTCTCTTGTGATTGAGTTTCAGTTTCAAAGCACTGTGTTCTAAAAATATGCAGGAAATGATCCCAATCTTTTGGTACCACTGAGACCTAATTTGTGACCCAGTGTGTGATCTATTCTGGAGAATGTTTCCTGTGCACTCAAGAAGAGTGTGTATTCTGTTGCTTTAGGATGGAATGCACGAATATATCTGTGAAGACCATCTGGTTCAGGGTGTCATTCAAAGCCTTTGTTTCCTTGTTGATTCTTTGCTTAGATGATCTGTCCACTGCAGTGAGTGGGGTGTTAATATCCCCAACTATTATTGTATTATTATCAATGTGTTTCTTTAATTTTGTTATTAATTGGTTTATATAATTTGCTGTTCCCATGTTAGGGGAATAAATATTTAAAATTATTAGAGCTTCTTGTTGCTTAGACCCTTTTATTATGATATCGTGTTCTTTTTCATCTGTTATTACAGTCTTTGGTTTAAAATATAATTTGTCTGACATAAGGATAGTTACCCCAGCTTTTTTTTTTTTTTTGATGTCCATTAGCATGTTAAATCAATTTTCACCTTCTCACTTTCAATTTGGAGGTGTCTTTGGGTTTAAAACAGGTCTCTTTCAGACAACATATTGATGGGTCTTGCTTTTTTATCCAATCTGATACCCTGTGCCTTTTGATTGTGGGCACTTAGCCCATTTACATTTAGAGTAATTATTAAAAGATATGAATTTAGTACCTTTGTATTACCTGTAAGGCCACATTTCTGTAAATTGTCTCTGTTCCTTTCTGGTCTATGTTACTTTTGGGCTTTGTCTTTGCTTAGAGGATACCCTTTAATATTTCTTTTCTTTTCTTTTTTTTTTCTTTTTAAGATTTTATATATTTATTTGACAGAGAGAGAGAGCGCCAATGAGAGAGGGAACACAAACAAGAGGAGTGGGAGAGGGAGATACGGAAAGAGGAGCCTGGGATCATGACCTGAGTCAAAGGCAGATGCTTAATGACTGAGCCACCCAGGTGCCCTCCCTTTAATATTTCTTGCAGGGCTGGTTTAGTGAACATAATTTTTCTTTCAGTTTCTGTTTGTCCTGGAAGCTTTTCATCTTTCCTTCCATTCTGAATGACAGCTTTGACAGATGAAATTCTCTTGGCTGCATATTTTTTTCACTTTTCACCCTGAATATGTCATGCCAGTCCTTTCTGGCCCACCTGGTTTCTTTGGAAAGGTCTTCTGCCAGCCTAATGTTTCTACCCTTGTAGTTTATGGACCTCTTGTCCCAAGGTACTTTCAGGATTTTTCTCTTTTTCTCTGAGATTTGCAAGCTTCATTTTAATATGATGAGGTATTGACATATTTTTATAGATTTTGTAGGTGTTCTCTGTGCCTCATGGCCTTTTCCTTCCCCCAATTAGGGAAGTTCTCTAATATAATTTGCTCCAATATACCTTCTTCCCTTCTCTCTCTTTCCTCTTCTGGAATCTCAAATATTCAAATATTCTTACCATTTATGGTATCATTTATCTCTCAAATTCTTCTCTCATCATCCAGTAGTGTTTATTTCCCTTTTTCTCAGCTCATTTACTCACCATAATTTTGTCAGATGACAATCTATATCACTAATTCTCTCTTCTATCTCATTTATCTTAGCAGTTAGAGCCTCCATTTTTTTTTATTGCAACTCATTAATAGTCTTTATTTTTTACTTGATTAAATTTTATTTCTTTTATTTAGAAATAAATTTTTAAAAATCCAGAAAGGGATTTTCTAATGTCTTCTATGCTTTTTTCAATCCCAGCTAGTATCTTTATAGTCATTATTCTGAACTCTAGTTCTGACAACTTACTTATATTCACACTGATTAGGTCTTTGGCAGTCAGTACTGCCTCTTGTTCTCTTTTTTTGAGATGACTTTTTCCATTTTGTTATTCTGTCCAGAGAAGAATAGATGAATGAGAGACTAAAATAATAAAATGGCAACAACAAACCCTGAAAAATATACACTAAACAAACAGAAGAGACCCATAACTGAAAAAAACAAACAAAAACAAAAGCAAAAAAAAAAAAAAAAAAACCAAAACTAAAAAAAAAAGAGAGAGAGAGAACACAATCAGGTGAACAGAGCAATATGCTGGATCCTGTGTGTACTTTGGTCTGTGTGTTAGAAAACCAGATCCCAAAATTATGCAGAAAGAAAAAATTATATATGCACACAAATAAAACTAACTATAGTGAAAGGGTAGAGTGTAACTGTAAAAATAAAAATTAAAAAAAAAAAAGAAAGAATCTAAACAGACAAGTGAGCAGGGCAGAGTAATACACTATGTCCAGGGTGCATTTTGGTCTATATGTTAGAAATAACTATATCCCAAAATTGTATTACAGAAAGAAAAATGTATCTACATACAAAAATAAATATAAATACAATGAAAGGTTAGAATGTAACTGTAAAGATTAAAATTTAAAAAGACTAAAAAAAGAGAATAGAACAGAGCAATACACTAAATTCTGCATGTATTTTGGCATGTTTTAGAAGAAACTGCATTCCAAAATTGTAAAGAAAGAAAACTTATGTATGTATCAAAAAAAATTAAATACAGTGAAAGGATAGAATGTAACTGTAGAAATAAAAATTTTAAAAGACTTAGTAAAATAAGAAATTGGTTGAAAAAGGAAAGAGAAAAGAATTAATATTCAAACTGAAGAATCACGAGAGAAAACCATGAACTCTATATACTGTTTTCCCCTAGCACTGGAGTTTTACAGTTCTTTAAAACTGTGATTGGTAAACTTGGTCTTAGCATGATGTTTTGCTGATTTTCTGGGTGAGGGGCCTGTTGTACTGATTCTCAGGTGTCCATGTCTCAGGGAGAATTGCATGCCCTTACCAGGGGGCCAGGCTAAGTAATCTGGTGGCTTTTGTTCCCTGAAGGCCTTCTCAGCCACTTGAGAGGATGAGAATGAAAATGGTGGCCTCCCAGTCTCCAGCTCCAAAGCTGAGAGCTGGCAGCCCCACTCTTCAGTGTGTCCTTAGGGCAAAGCACTCACTCACTCTGTTTCCCTGGTCTCCATCTGCACTCTGTCCTCTTCCAGCATGTGACCAAGCATTTCTATCCAAACTTTCAACTCTGCTTAGTGTCTTCACACTGTACTGGCTCCTGTGGCTCACACTTACACTGTTCCTCCCCAAGGAGGGAGGGAGGGAGTTCTTGCTGCAGTTTGGCTGCTTGCTCATGCCTACTCGGAGAGTGGTCACCCAGCTCTGCTGTAGTTTGTGGTTTATGGCAACCTGGAGCTAAGAGGTCAGTCCTGGGCTCACTCATTGCAGACAGCTTCCCTGTTCCAATGCCTGGGAACCCTGACACACTTAGGTATCTCTGGTCTTCCTATGACCCCAAGGATCCTGAGACAACATAGTCCCACCTGGGATTCACCCCACTTTGCCACTTGAACACCTGTTAAGGTGGGGTTGTCCCTCACTGGAGCAGACTTATAAAATTTCTGAGTTTGCACTCTGGTATTATATGACCTTCTAATATCTGGCTTACAGAGGTTCCCTCCCCCCACGCAGTGTATCTTCCCATATATCGTCTCAGAGTCACTTCTCTGCTCCTCCTACCTTGCAGAAAGTGTTCACTTTTCTATTTGTAGAGTTGCAGCTATTCTTTTCTTAGATGTCCAGTTGAGTTTGTAGGTGTTCAGAATGATTTGATAGCTAGCTAACTAAATTCCTGGAACCAGACAAAACTAAGGTCTCCTACTTCTCTGCCATCTTAGCCCTCTAAACAGAAATCTTTAAAATAGATAGATAAATAAGTAGAAAGACTTAGAAAATTAGGAAGTGCATAACATGAATTTTTAGCACAATACCCCAGGTTTAAGAAGAATTTCCTATTAGGGAAATTATTTCAGATGTGATGAGATCTTGCCTAGGTTAGTAGATAGTACACTTTTAAAATGCATTTGAAATTTAAATGTCCCAAGGAGACCAGTTAGACCAATTATTTTAGGAGGAGTGTCTTCTCTTAAAAAGTTAAAAAAAAAAAAAGGATATAATTCCAAATATGGTTTCTGCTCAAGAGGAATCTCTTGGATAAGAAAAATGTAAAGGAATCTTAAGATATTTTACTATCCTTAGAATTCTTTGACAACACTCTTATGGCCCCTCATCATTCTTGTTTTCTTCTAGGATTGATCAAGTCAGGAAAAAAAAAAAATCTCTCCTTTTTTTTTTTTTTTAAAGATTTTATTTATTTATTTGACAGAGAGAGAGATTATAAGTAGGCAGAGAATCAGTCAGAGAGAGAGAGAAGCAGGCTCCCTGCTGAGCAAAGAGCCCAATGCGGGGCTCGATACCAGGACACTGAGATCATGACCTGAGCCGAAGGCAGCGGCTTAATCCACTGAGCCCACTGAGTGCCCCATCACATCTCCACAGACTGAGACCAGATAAACTTCAGGTTTTAATCTTCTGTGCCAGGACTTGTTAGGCTCCTGGAGCAGGGAGAGAGGAAAGGTGGGCTTTCTGCATTTTAGGTTAAGTCAACAGGATATTCTGTGAGCTTCTCTCTGTCCCCTTTTCCTAGCATTTCCATATCCTCCTGTGTACTTCATCCTTGCTGGTTATCATTGCATGCCACCTCATGGTGCCTCCTTACAATGAAAATGAAGAAAAGAATGACATGAAGAAAAGGGTAAGGAAGTTGAGTATCCTGGATATAATCAGTGGTCCTGAAACACCACTCCCGCCCACCCGCCACCTCCACATGCTTACACTCGCCTGAGAGAAAAGGATCTGTCTGGATGAAGTTCTGTCCGTATGTAATGTCACCACTAGAGTCATGTTTTCCCTGTCCTACTCTGCCCCTCTAGTACCTTGTGAAGTACCTAGAACTTTGTTCCAGGTGTATGAAATGGCTTAGAATCATTCTTCCTCATCTAATGTATGAAATACAGATTCAGGTACTGGGAAGGTATTTTTCAGGGTATCAATATATATGTATGAAGATACAGGGTATCTGGAAATTGTACACATAAAAGAGAAGGGGAAGTATACATAAAGAAAAAATCTTTTTTGATGTCAAAAAATACCCTAGGAAAGATATTAAAAATGAGTGAGGAAATGGAATCTGCAAATAAACACGAGCGAAAGGTTATCTTAGTATGAAAATCAACAAAAATAAACATTGTGATGTTGGTAGAAATGCAAACTGGTGCACCCACTCTGGAAAACAATATGGAGTTTCCTCAAAAAGTTAAAAATAGAATTACCGTATAGTCCGTAGTCCAGTAATCAAACTACTGGTATTTTCCCCCTAAATGCAAAAGCACTAATTCCAAGGGATACATGCATCTCTATGCTTATTACAGCATTATTTATAAGAGACAAATTGTGGATACAGGCCAAATATCTATCAATAGATGATTGGATAAAGAATTAGTACATATTGGGGCGCCTGGGTGGCTCAGTGGGTTAAAGCCTCTGCCTTTGGCTCATGTCATGGTCTCAGGGTCCTGGGATCGAGCCCCGCATCAGGCTCTCTGCTCAGCAGGGAGCTTGCTTCCCTTCTTCTCTCTGCCTGCCTCTCTGCCTACTTGTGATCTCTCTCTCTGTCAAATAAATAAATCTTAAAAAAAAAAAAAGAAGTGGTACATATACACAATAGAATATTATTCAACAATAAAAAAGAATGAAATCTTGTTATTTCCAAAAACATGGGTGGAACTGGAGAGTATTATGCTAAGCTAAATAAATCAGTCAGAGAAAGACAAATACTGTATGATTTCACTCATATGTGGATTTTTATTTTTATTTTTTTTTTAAGTGAGGGAGAGAGGAGGAAGAATGATCACGAGTAGCAGGAGAGGGGGAGAGAGAGATTCCTAAGCAGACTTCTCACTGAGCATGGAGCCTGATGTAAGGCTCAATCTTACAACTCTGAGATCATGACCTGAGCTGAAATCAGACGCGTAACTGACTGACCCACTCAGGTGCCCTTCACTTATATGTGAAATTTAAGAAACAAAAGAGGGGCACCTGGATGGCTGAGTTGGTTGAGCATGCAACTCTTGGTTTTGGCTCAATTCATGATCTTGGGGTTGTGGGATTGAGCTCTGCATTTGGCTCCATGCTTAGCGAGGAGTCTGTTTGAGATTCTCACTCTCCCTGTCTATCTCTGCTCCCCAACCCCAGGAAATAAATAAAATCTTAAAAAAAAAGAAAGAAAGAAACAAACAAACAAAGAAACAAAAACACCGGGGTTGCTCAGTCAGTTAGGCATTTGCCTTAGGCTCAGGTCATAAATCCATGGGATAAAGGTCCACATCAGGATCCTTGCTCAGCAGGGAGCCTGCCTTCTCCCTATGCCTCTCACTCTCTCTGCTTGTGATCAGTCTCTCTCTCTCAAATAAATAAAATCTTAAAAAATAATAAAAAAAGGAAACAAAACAAATGAGCAAAGGAGAAAAGAGAGAGAGAGAGGAAAAAAACCAAAGAAACAGACTCTTAACAATAGAGAACAAATAGCTAGCTACCAGAGGGGTGGTAGATGAGGGGAGGGGTAAAATATGTGATGGGGATCAAGGAGTACACTTGTCATGTTAAGAACCAGGTGATGTATGGAAGTATTGAATCACAATATTGTACATCTGAAACTAATATAGTGTTGTATGTTAATTAACTGGATTTGAAATAAAATAAAATGGGAAAAAGATAAAAAATAAATAAAATGCTGTAGACCTATGGCATAAATAGACATTTTACAAATAAAATTCAAAAGGCAATTTCACATGCTTAAATCTATTTAAATGAAGGGTTTCTGGGTGGCTCAGATGGTTAAGTGTCTGCCTTCTGCTCAGGTTATGATCCCAGGGTCCTGGGATCAAGCCCCGTATCTGGCTCCCTGCTCACTAGGGAGCCTGCTTCTCCCTCTCCTCCCTGTTCTTGCTCTCTCTAGCTATCTCTGTCACCGTCTCTGTCTCTCTCAAATAAATAAAATCTTTTTTTTTTAAAGCAACTAATTAAATGAAACTGAAAATATTTGTTTAAATAATAGTTCAGGAAAAATAATGTAAAATGGTAAGATCTTTCCTTTTCTTATGAAAAAGCTTGTGTGTATGTATTATGTCTACACACATACATACTGCTATATGGTTAAAAGAAATCTGAGCAGTGTAGAAGGGGAACAAAAAGATAAACTTCTCTACCCTTTATCCTGACAATCCCAATCAATATGAACAATCATTCTTATCACCACTTTTAGTTTTTTGTAATGACTGTTAGAATCTTAAACCCCCATATCTTTGTTTATCAGCTTTAGACAGTATTTATCTACTTCATTTGTGAAAAATGAGGGGTTTAAAACACCTAAACTTCCTGCCAATCATTGTAAGCTCTTATTATTTTCAGCTCTCATAGGTTTCTTGATTTATGACATATATTTATTATTTATCACAATCTAAAAAATGAGTTAGTCTTCATTACCTTCCCCTTCTCTTTCATCCTCTGCTTTATAAAATTTGCTACATTATTACTATGTCAAGTTTTATAATATCTAAATTATCTTTCATAAGTATATTTATTTTGTGCTTTGCCTGTAGATTGATTTTTAAAACTAAAAACCAGCAATATTATTGAAAATGTTATAGATTCTGTATATATTCTGTGTCTGTGTATATATATATTATATATATATATATAATATATATATATGTAAGTTTATAGTGTAATTGGACCGATAGGAAAAGAAGTTATATTCTTTGTCTCTAAAACTTTGTTGCTCAAAGGATGCTTTTCCAGGAATCAAGTTGTCATTGATTCTTTTAATTCTTTCCCATTTTCTTACTACTTTCTCTTTTATCTTTCTTCAACTGCCCATGTTTCTTGTACCCTTGTCATCATCTTTCCTGGAGTTCTTTTTCATTTTGATGGATGTGTGATGGCATACACACACACAAACACACACAAACACTATGTGTATATATAATGTTTTCAGTGGAAAGCTTTCTGTTTGCTTGAATTTGTAAAAATGATTTTTATTTTCCCCTTCTACTAATTTGGCAGAGTATGAAATTTTAAATTTAATATAATTTTCCTTCAAAATTTGAAAAATTTTGCTTTTTTTGTGTTCTTGCATACATCTGCATTCTGCTGAAGAAAAACTGATAATAATGCCTAGTATGATGTCAGATACAGTGTTGATTCTTCTTGCTTCGTATATAATTGGTTTTTCTGTCTAGAAGCTTTTTTTTTTTTAAATAAACATATTTTTATCCCCAGGGGTATAGGTCTGTGAATCGCCAAGTTTACACACTTCACAGCACTCACCATAGCACATACCCTCCCCAGTGTCCATAACCCCACCCCCCCAGCAACCCTCAGTTTGTTTTGTGAGATTAAGAGTCACTTATGGTTTGTCTCCCTCCCAATCCCATCTTCTTTCATTTATTCTTCTCCTACCCCCTTAACCTCCCATGTTTCATCTCTATTTCCTCATATCAGGGAGATCATATGACAGTTGTCTTTCTCCGATCGGCTTATTTCGCCAAGCATGATACCCTCTAGTTCCATCCACGTCGTCACAAATGGCAAGATTTCATTTCTTTTGATGGCTGCATAGTATTCCATTGTGTATATATACCACATCTTCTTTATCCATTCATCTGTTGATGGACCTCTAGGTTCTTTCCATAGTTTGGCTATTGTAGACATTGCTGCTATAAACATTCGGGTGCACGTGCCCCTTCAGATCACTACGTTTGTATCGTTAGGGTAATTACCCTGTAGTGCAATTGCTGGGTCATAAGGTAGTTCTATTTTCAACTTTTTGAGGAACCTCCATGCTGTTTTCCAGAGTGGCTGCACCAGCTTGCATTCCCACCAACAGTGTAGGAGGGTTCTTCTTTCTCTGCATCCTTGCCAGCATGTGTCATTTCCTGACATGTTAATTTTAGCCATTCTGACTGGTGTGAGGTGATATCTCATTGTGGTTTTGATTTGTATTTCCCTGATGCCGAGTGATGTGGAGCACTTTTTCATGTGTCTGTTGGCCATCTGGATGTCTTCTTTGCAGAAATGTCTGTTCATGTCCATTATCACCACTGCTATTCAACATACTACTAGAAGTCCTAGCCTCAGCAATCAGACAACAAAAGGAAATTAAAGGCATCCATATCAGCAAAGAAGAAGTCAAACTATCACTCTTTGCAGATGATATGATACTATATGTGGAAAACCCAAAAGACTCCACTCCAAAACTGCTATAACTTGTGAAAATATCTATGTTACCTTAAGCAATCTACACATTTAATGCATTTTTTTCAAAGAAATGGAAAAAATAATCCTAAAATTTATATGGAACCAGAAAAGACATCGAATAGCCAAAGGAATATTGAAAAAGAAAGCCAAAGTTGGTGGCATCACAATTCCGGACTTCAAGCTCTATTACAAAGCTGTCATCATCAGACAGCATGGTACTGGCACAAAAACAGACACATAGATCAATGGAACAGAATAGAGAGCCCAGAAATAGACCCTCAACTCTATGGTCAACTAATCTTTGACAAAGCAGGAAAGAATGTCCAATGGAAAAAAGATAGCCTCTTCAACAAATGGTGTTGGGAAAATTGGACAGCCACATGCAGAAAAATGAAAGTGGACCATTTCCTTACACCACACACGAAAATAGACTCAAAATGGATGAAGGACCTGAATGTGAGAAAGGAAT
>NC_081558.1:126943479-127011872 GCF_022355385.1 Mustela nigripes | reverse complement strand
ACAGAGAGCCCAGAAATAGACCCTCAACTCTATGGTCAACTAATCTTTGACAAAGCAGGAAAGAATGTCCAATGGAAAAAAGATAGCCTCTTCAACAAATGGTGTTGGGAAAATTGGACAGCCACATGCAGAAAAATGAAAGTGGACCATTTCCTTACACCACACACGAAAATAGACTCAAAATGGATGAAGGACCTGAATGTGAGAAAGGAATCCATCAAAATCCTTGAGAACACAGGCAGCAACCTCTTTGACCTGAGCCGCAGCAACATCTTCCTAGGAACATCGCCAAAGGCAAGGGAAGCAAGGGCAAAAATGAACTATTTGATTTCATCAAGATCAAAAGCTTTTGCACAGCAAAGGAAACAGTTAACAAAACCAAAAGACAGCTGACAGAATGGGAGAAGACATTTGCAAATGACATATCAGATAAAGGGCTAGTGTCCAAAATCTATAAAGAACTTAGCAAACTCAACACCCAAAGAACAAATAATCCAATCAAGAAATGAGCAGAAGACATGAACAGACATTTCTGCAAAGAAGACATCCAGATGTCTAGAAGCTTTTAAGATCTTTTCTTTCTTTGTAACTCTGAAATCAACAAGGAGTTTGCAGGTGTGTGTCTATGTTTTTTTAAATTTTATTAATCTTGCTCAGTCATAATTGAGCCATTCCCTTTCAAAACCATGACTTGGGGTGCCTAGGTAATGCTGGGGGTTAAGCATCTGACTCAGTTTTGGCTCAGTTTGTGATCTCACTTTCGTTGGATCAAGCCCTGAATTAGAGCCTCAGCATGGATTTTGCTTGGATTTCTTTCTCCCTCTCCCTTTGCCCCTCCTGCTTGTGCTCTCTCTCTTTTCTCTTTAAAATAAATAAATAAATTAAAAAAAAATAAAAACCACATCTTTCTGTTCTGTTTTAATTTCTATTATTTCTTTTGTTCTTTTCTCTTTTTCATTGATTCATATCTTTCCTATCTGGATGTTGTGCCTCTTAGATTTTTCATTTGTGACTATTAACTTTTTATCCTTACTATCCTTTTCTTTGTTATTTTGCTTTTCATTCTGTGAGACTTCCTTACTTTCATTCTACAGACCACCCCCTTGGTTTTCAGTTTTTTATTCTGTCATTAAACCAACTGTTTTTCAAACTCTTGATCATAATGTGTGTCTCTTGTGTCCATGGGTCTTTCTAAAGAAATAAATAGACTTATCATAGAGATTATATGGCTGTATGGGGAATTATTATTTGGTGAAACTTTTTACATATGTACACACACACACACAATGTATCATAATGTTAAATGTATTTTTGCGTCAAAGAAGCTTAAAAACCACTGAGTTGGCCTAAACTAATTAGTTTTGTTAATGAATTTCCAAATATTTCCCTTTTTGTGCTGAATTGCTGCTCCCAATCATAGAAGGCTCTTCTTGATTTATAGATGTAATATGCTTCTTTGCTTTCTCTGAAGATACAAAGAATATTTTTGGAGAACTGCTGCTCCCCACCCCTCACCAACTGGACTCTATTTTCTCCCAGGTTTTTTAATGTATTTCTTTGTTTTGCTTCCTTATTTTCATCCTTTCTGTATTCCTCCAGTATCTGATGGTCTTTGACTAGGTAGATTTATGAATAAGGGACTAGTTTAATTAGTATAGTTAGTTTGCTTGGAACTATCTTTCTTTCTTTCTTTCTTTCTTTCTTTCCTTCCTTCCTTCCTTCCTTTGCTCTTTTTAAATTTTTAAATTATTTTTAAATTTTCACGTAGTTTTATAGTTCTGTTTTCCAAACATCTGTTGAATGTGAGTTTCTAACTCTAAAGGGTGCAGTTTGTTGATAGACACTGCATAGTGGTGTTGCTAGGTGGAGTATACTATCCCATGATGCTTTCCGTTGCCAAGTAGGGACTTTACTTAGGGAGTGAAGAATCTTAATTAATTTAATTTCTGAGTCAATGTGTTCTTTCGTACTATATATTGTAGAGCGTTGTCATTACCTTATACCTTGTTCTTTTTTTCCTCTCAGGCTTTAACAAGCATATATGGAGCCCTCCCCTGGGAGATAACCCATTTTCTCAGGAGAAAAGTTCCCAGGGGTTAATTTGAAGGGAAAAAGTTACTAGCCTCCAACTGTAGTGGAATGGCTATCAGTCTGGTCCAGCCATGCTAAATATAGTACTTTAATTAATCTACTCATATGGTATAAGCTGGCACCTTCTGTCATTGTACTCACTTTGAATTTGAAGTGTCTACAGAGCTTCCTTGGGGAGAATCCTGCTAATCACTGGTGTTTCACACTGTGGTTTTCTCTGCTCTGTATTATTCTATAATCAGATTACATCTGATTTTTATGTTTCATGAATTCTTCAAATATATGCAGTATGTTGGTACTCTTTCTTCCATTTTCAAAAATGCTATGGTTTCTTTCTTCCAAAAATATCTTGTCTATCTTTTCAATAGGAACTTGTGAGAGAGGGGAGGAAGGCACATGTTTGATCTGTGCCTTAAACTGGACAAGCTTAATGTTCCTTGAAATAAATTGAGTTTTTTATGTTAAGACCCTATAAACTCTTCTTAATCTTTACCCAGTGATACCACTTCAGTTAACAAATCTTGAGGGATATGAGCTGACATGCAGAAACAACCTTGTGTTTATATGGAATTATAAATATCACATAATATAAAAAATGTCATGTAGTAAGATAATTTATGTGAATTATGATTTACCCATCTGATAGAATGCCATGATAACATTAAAAATCATGGGCCTGAGGTTTATTCAAATTATCTGAAAAATATTTTAAATATTATGTTAAGTTAAAAACTGCATATAAAACTGTATATATATAAGATAATCACAAAGCTATGAATAAAGAATTGTGTATATTTATACAATGTCAGAAGAATCCAATTTGTCACACTACTAGCTGCAGTTAAATCTGGATGGGGTACTACTTATTATGTTTTCTTTTTTGTAGTGTTAAAAATAATTTTTAGTTGGGACGCCTGGGTGGCTTAGTTGGTTGAGCAGCTGCCTTCTGCTCAGGTCATGATCCCAGCGTCCTGGGATCGAGTCCCACATCAGGCTCCTTGCTTGGCAGGGAGCCTGCTTCTCCCTCTGCCTCTGCCTGCCATTCTGTCTGCTGTGCTTGCTCTCTCCCCCTCTCTCTGTCTGATAAATAAGTAAAATCTTTAAAAAAAAATTTTTAGTTTATGTTGTGAACTTGTGTTATTTTTATTAATAAATTATTTAAAGTATTTTAAAGATAATATCACATTTTTATAAGCTTGGTCCTTGAGAGGAGGATCCTGCCTTTATTCTTTCTTTATTTTTTTTTTTTTTGAAGATTTTATTTATTTATTTGACAGAGGGAGATCACAGAAAGATGCAGGTTGAGAGAGAGAGAGAGGAGGAAGGAGGCTCCGCACTGAGCAGAGAGCCCGATGCAGGACTCAATCCCAGCACCCTGAGATCATGTCCTGAGCCAAAGGCAGAAGCTTAACCCACTGAGCCACCCAGGCTCCCCTCCTGCCATTATTCTTTGCCTCTATCAATACTTCTTTATATGTGACAGCATTTATCATACATAATTTTGCAATTATTTCTTGTGTCTCTTTCTCCAGCACAACCTGACTATACGTTCTTTGAAGGTAGGACTTGATCTAGGACCCCAGGATCATGACCTGAGCTGAAGGCAGCCACTTAACTGACCAAGCCACCCAGAAGTCCCAACATTTTTTTTTGTCTATGTGGATTATATCTATCAGAATTTACCATATTAGAAATTAGAAATTAGAAATTACCATATTAGAAATCGAAACTGGGAATTTAAAAAGCTATGTAGTCATTAATTTATTTAAATATAAAAATAATAAACCTGTTACATGTTATAATACATTTTAATGAAAAATAACTATATTGTTCAAAAAACCAGAATGTCATATTTTATGCTTTTCTACATATCTTTAATGTTCTGACTTAAGAGAAGACAGTTGAATTCTTTTATCTGCCTCTGCATTCAACCTGTCACAATAGGTTGTTTTGGTGGAAGTATATAACAAAAATCCAGCTACCCATAGATATGCTATAGAGAAAGAGAGTAATATTTTAATAGCCTTTTGAGGTAACTATGGATGCTGTTCTTTGACACTACATCAAAAGTTGGCAATTGGTAGTTCCTTAAAGGTTAGTTGCAATGTACAACCTGGAGCCACCTCAATGAACTCTATATTGTCTCTCATACTGTAGTCCACTGGTCTACCTTGCCCTAGAAATGTGTCATTTACCAATGCAGAAGTGCTTTTTTGCAAACATCCAATTTTATCATGTAGAATAGTAAAAAGTTGGGTATTCAAGAATTTTTATCTAATCTAGTTAGTATTTTTACAGTTTCATCATTCTTACATAAAACTGGCAAACTTTTTTTTTTAACTATAAATGTATAATGGCAATGAAGAATACAAATAAGATATAAAGCAATAATGGGTGAAATATGCCTTCATACAAATAAGGAAGTGGCACTGTATTCACAGTCTACGTATTCATAGTCTGTGAATACAGTGCCACTGCTTTATTTGTGCAAAGGCATATTTCACCCATTATTTGCTTTGTACAACCAGGGCAATTACCACCACAGTGAAAGAGGCCAATACTAAGCCTTAGTATTATTATGGAAATAATTTGCCTTCACAAAATGCCATAAAATGTCTTGAGAACACCCACGGGTTCACTGACCACATTTTGAAAACTGCTGTTTGTTACTTCAGAAAAACCAAAAACTGGAACTTGCTTCTTCCTCTCCCTCTACCACTCCTCCTTCTTGTGCGCACGCGCTCTCTCTCTCTCCCTCTCTCTGTCAACTAAATAAATAAAAAATATTTAAAAAAAATATTTTAAAAAATGTAAAGGAGTATTTAGTATTTCTACAATGTGTTTCTTGTTAAATTATTATCACTAAAATAAAATGTTAAGTGACTTCCCAAAGCTACATGCTACTGGTGAGCAAGGGCAGGATTTGAACTAGTATCTGATGGCTCCAAAGCTCTTCTTCCTTTTTCTACATTCAATTCTTGAATGCTAGTGGGCTTTCCCAGATCTTTGTCAATACCTAATCTTAAAGAATTTCTTGCTTGATTATCACTTTCATCAGTCTGGCACCCAGCAGGTTCTGTGTAATGATGGAGTGTATTTATGAGTAGAGTTTTGAGGAGTCTTGTATACATTTCTGAAATATTCTT
This sequence comes from Mustela nigripes, assembly GCF_022355385.1. Taxonomy (NCBI): domain Eukaryota; kingdom Metazoa; phylum Chordata; class Mammalia; order Carnivora; family Mustelidae; genus Mustela; species Mustela nigripes. The sequence goes on along the minus strand of NC_081558.1, from coordinate 127,006,635 downwards.
GACATCCCCAGCAGTTATCAACCCCTCTTTCCTCAAATAGAGTTGACTCTCAGTTATCACACCTGTGCCTATTCAGGCCTTCAGACATTCTGTAAACAATCTTTTCATTTCTTTGTCTCTTCTGAATTTGAATATTCTTAATTCTTAGTGAGCATATTGTAGCCACAATTGCTGTTAATGGTTGCTATTGTAAGTTACAAGTAAAACAGGTATTGTTAAGTGACTCCTGTAATTTGCTACTAATCACTGTTACAATGTATCTCAGGCAATATTAACAATCAGTACTAAAATTTCAAAATTCCTATATGGCACTCATTATGACTGTTCAGTGTCCACTATCTTGTAATAAAACTCCCTCTTGTTTCTAGTTTGTTTTCATATGATGATATACAACATATGCTACCCAGCAGTATGGCTTCTTTCCCAAGCCACGAATCATGCAGTGCTGCAGAACTGCTGGGGCTATCCCCTATAGCTTATCCATGCAAGGTGGTTTACTTCTTGTCTTCTTGCCAACCCCTTTCTCTGCCTGGACTCTGGTTCACTTCTCCTTTTGTAGCCTAGAGCTCTGCCAGCCTTTATGGAATACTTGCCATAATTTTTTAAAAAGTGCTCCATCCTCAGGGTACATGTTGTCTTAAAGCAGAGACACATGGGTGGGTCACTTGTGTCATCTTTTGGGTGTCTCTTTCTCCTACTTTTACACTGATGTATTTGCTTTCTTCTCAGTATCAACCTTTGCTTGCCTAGACCCTTCCTGACTGGTTATTTCTCAACCCTGACAGTTCCATCTACTCTTCTAGCCTCCTGATCTTAGATTTCTCCATCTGGCAAACTTGCATGGAGAGATCTACTGGCAACATTTATCCTCACTTTAGCAAGCCTGGTGACCCTTGTTCATAAACAGTTCCTTGTAGACCATCTGTACCATATCTGAATTATTTCTGGATATAGAGGTGACAATACCCATTTTTTCTGGATCTTCAAGCCTGGGTAAAGTTAGACCCCCAGATAGCCATATATTTGGACCTTAGAGAAATGGTTTTACTCTGTGCTTGAATCTAATGCATTTAACTTCACTGAGAGATTGCAATATGTTCATATGAAGGATTTTGCAGCCGTTATTAGCCTTTGAGAAGATCTTGCCATAATTATTTTTTTGGTCATCCTTACATAAAGATCCACATGATAAATTTATCTTTAAGTATGCCGGGTAAAATTTGTCTTTCCTAATGAAATGGTACTTACAGATTATAATATAATGAATAGTGACTAGTCTATCATATTTCCTCTTTTGCATTGTCCACTAGGAGGCATAAAGCTATTTTGTTGTGCTCATTGTATAGTAAGTATACTCAAAGTAAGTTTATTTGATACTCACCTATTTATTTATATTTATTAGAATCCTTAACTTAAGGTGATGATTTAAATAACTCTATGATTTTATGTCTTATTCCAACAAATACCTAAGCATGGAAATATAAAAATAATAACAAAGAAGAGCTATGCAATAAAAAGAGGAAATAATTATTGAGACCTTGTAGAGTCCAGAGAAAATAAAGGAGATTAGGGATAATAAAATAAACTAATTTTATCTTGGCCAGTGATACTCAGGATATCTCCAGATCATCTTTTTTCCCGACGCTTGAGGTATTTTCCCCAGCTTTGCTTCTCTGTTAGTGTCATTACAGTTTTTTCTCTCAGATTCCTGATGTATGGATTCAGATTATGGGTTCTCGTTGAGGTCTTTCTGTTCTGTCCCATCCCATTTGGTCATTGGAAGGAGTGTCTCGGAAGGAAGAAAGTGGTACTAAGTATTTTCCAAGGCACAGACCTAATGGACATTGCTGTAGCACCAATGTATATGAATGATGCTAAGTAGAAGGGTTTAGATCTTGTCAGTACTGGCTTATGGCATGGGGAGTTTATAGACTGAATTCATTTTTGTGTATGTCATATTTTATTCATCTTTATTTGTCCTTTGTGATTGCTTTTTATTTGTAGAAGAAGCATGCTTCTTTTCTTTTCTTTTCCTGTATGGTCACATCTTCTAGAGGGCCCGGGAGCTCCCTCCAAGGCCAGTGCTCTTAGATGACTTGTCCCAATGATCTTCATGCCATGGCTTAGATGATTTTTTAATTGATTATAATTGTGATAAACCAAAATGGAGGAAACTTATTTCTGAAATTTGAAGCTGGAAAACACAAGAGTGAAGTGTTTATCAAAGCTTTATAGCAAGGAAAACCACAGTGAGAAGTCACAGCTATGAGTGATGAGTCTAATGCTTATCTCCAGGGACTTGTGGTACAGGTTTCTAGCCTGTTTCATGACATTTCTGTGGACTTGTTTGTAACCTTGGAGGTCATAACGTGGGAGAAAGAGAGGGAAAGAGGTGAGCTAAGTAAATAACAGTCTAATACATACCATCTATGTCTTTCTAGATTGAATTTAATGATTTTTAATGTATTCTTACAAAAGAAAATAAAATTTTTAGAAATTGGCATAGAAATTCATAGAATCGCCATGTGAAAAGTTATCCTTTTAGTCTCCCATTTTATGTGTGTGTATGTGAAAATATGTACATTTTCTTTTTTATCTATCTCATCCCACATCCCTCCTGAAAAATATAAATTGTATTTTAAGTGTTGTGCTCTTGGTTGTGACTGCTGCCATTTTCTGAAAATTTTTTATTAATTTTTTTTTTTTAAATTTGTTGCTTTGAAAGGCTCCCTAGGGTTATGTAGGGTGTAGGTATACACAATTATTATCCGCTGTCAGCAAAACTGAATAGCTGGGAGGGAATAATTATACACTCCTTGGTGCCATAAGCCACTTCTGAACATATTGCAATATATACTGGATTCATTTTAAAGTGGTTGTAACTAAATGAATCACAACCTTTCGGGGATAGGGTAATAGATAGTATATTAAGACTGTGTAAAGTCTGTAAGAAGTCAGTATATTAAAATCTGTCAGAAAAGGTCATCATTCACTATGGGTTAATATCTGTAGTCAGTGCCTGGGCTAGTGCCAATATGTGTTGTCCTTATCTTTCACAGGGCTCAAGGCAGGAAATGAGATCTGGAATTTCAGCTGTAAGGATATGAACCAGATTGCCAAAGTATTCTTAATGAAGAGAAGTTTTTCCTATTTTTTAAAATGGTTTTGGGTATTATAGTGATGAGGTAAAATATAAGATTTTTTAGTCTTTGGACTTTTGGTTCCAGGGAGAAAAAGGATATACCCTTTTTCTCTCACCCTACCCGCAACCAATTACCTTTGGAGAGGTATCAGCTGTGTTTTGCTAATGAGCATTGCCGGAGGACGTTCTGGAAGCTCTCCGAACGCAGGGACTTGTAAGAGTCACAGTGGAATCAGACAACCTGTCAGTCTGTTTATACATGTGCTGGCGTTTTCTTTGCAAGGCATGCAAACCAATTAGAGTGAGGCTCTCTTAGAACATTTTTGAGGGGGTGGACACTTCCTTTAATGTCTGGCATGAGCATCTGTTGTATTGGGAAGAGTAAGATCAACAATTTTTTGATCAATTTTTGGAGGAAAATTTAGGATGAAGGTAAAAAACAAGTTTTGTTTAACAAGGATTAGCAGAGAAAATTGTCTGAGTCCCATATCTCTGTACAGTTTGAAAGTTCAAAAGAATGAGGACAAACATGTTTCCTTGACCATGCTTTTCATTAAGTGCCTATTGTTTTGATAATTAGTTCATTATGGAGGAGAGATGTGAATAGTGACCTCTGCCCAGTCTGGCTCCTGAAAAACAAATGGTCTGATTTCCTTTGCGCAGTGTGATCAATTACCAGTAATGAAGTTGAAATGAATGATCCTGATATGCCTTTGCACATTTTATTTGCAAAGAAATCAGTGTCTTATACAGTTTGAGAAAAGGCGAGGACTTAGTATTAGCACCCTAATGTTCTGCCTTCTGACTCTACCCTTCCCAAATCAAGACTTACTGTCACATAAATTCAACTGGTGCCTTGAGGAGGAATCAGGTGAACAAGGGGCAGAGACAGCAGAGTTACATTTTGAAGGTTTCCTACTATGTGAATAGCAACCAGTTACAGAATAGGTAACTGTCAGCAGTTTTATTTTAATTCTTTGCTAGATGGGATCTCAGGGAGGAAATGTTCTTATATGTAGTGAAGGGTTCCTTTTTTCTGAACTGTGCAATGATTGAAAATTGTGGCTACCACTACTTGTATTTTTACTATCTACAATTATAGTAAAGTGATGGCAATAATATTTAGAAGTTGATACTGACGATCTATAAACATTTATTGCAAAATCTTGTGTTTAGCGTTAGCATTCCAGAATTACTGCCACCACATCCCACTGCAAAACCAAATAGGATCTGTAACAGTGGATGGAGCCTGTGCATTACCATCTCCTTCTTTGTCAGTTTCCCTCTGACTGGAGGTGCTGGAGTTAGTAACTGCAATTTTTCTACTTAGGAGACATGAGACCACTGCAATAAATTTTAACTTCACTCCAGTTTTGTGTGTCTCGTTTCCTGCTTTGACCAAAACCTACTTTGAAAAAATTGTTATAATATTGATGCACCTGGGTGGCTCAGTCAGTTAAGCGTCTGCCTTAGGCTCAGGTCATAATCCCAGGGTACCAGGATCAAGCCCCCTGTGAGCTCTCTGCTCAGTGGGGAGTCTGCTTCTCCCTCTGCCCCTCCCCTTGCTTATTCACTCTCTCTTTCTCTCTCTCTCATTCTCTCTGACAGGTAAATAAATAAAATCTTTCTAAAAAAATAGTGATGCAAAAGTAAAAGGTCTGTAAAGACAACTTCATTATTTACTTCTGATGGTTTGAGCAAGAAAATTCTGGGTTCTTTTACTTACTGATTCAACATTACTATGGGGTAAGGGAGTAGTATATGCATTGGTTTAATACTCTCGTTGATAGGTGTATCTTATTAAAATTGTGAATGACAGTATAGCAGGTCATAGTGTTTTATAGCGAAAAGAGCTGAAAAGCTGTCATTAGTAGGCTAAATCTATGTCTTCATGGCTCTGTCACTTACTACCCTGTGAATGTGAGAGAGTTGTCTAGCTTTTAAAATATAGACTCCTGATCAGTTCTGTAAGATTAATGTACTAAACTATCCTTAATACCAATGATAACTCCAATATTCTATCCTTTAGTGATCCATAACTCTAATCATCCATTAAAATGTTTAGTAGATGCAATTTATAGTCATCAGAGTACTGGTACCAGGATTTCACTTGTACCATCACTAGTACGACTAAGAGGATTATAAATGAGTGGCAACCAACCCTGTTTTTCAGGAGTTTACAGCCTAAAGGAGAAGACAGATGGGTACATAACTCACTCTAATACAGTGTGGCAAATACTGGATCAGATTCTTCTGCTTGCCTCCCTCTGGGATACTTGTTTAAGGAGGTCTCTCAACCTGTAGACCTCAGGGGTGTTCCGGAAACACAGATTAAAAAGACTTAGGGTCTGACCCTTTGGCTGTCGGATTCTTTGTGGGAGTTTTCAAAACAGTCAAGGGGCTAATCCTGGAATAAAATAGATGCCTGAACTTTTATCTTAAAAGGCATGTCAATTTTCAGAGCTGACAGATATTTTTTTGTGTTTCTGGATGGTATGCCCCTCAAAATGTCCTCCAACCTAACTCAGAAGAGATACTCCAGTTTTATCAGGAGAGACAACTAAAAAAAAAGACAGTATCAACAATGGCAGCCTTTGAAGAATGTAATGGAAGAGCTGCCACACTGTTGGAAACAGAAGGTTCCCTTTTCCATGAGGGCTGCATTGATGAATACAGAAGGGGCATGATTGGATTCATGGCTATGGAGACAATTCCCCAGAAATGAAATCAAGGTCAGTCTATAGGTAAGAAGGGCAATAGCTTCTGTTGGAGTTTTCAGGTACTATAGTAGCAAAGATTTAAAAAAAAATTTTTAACAATCTTAAACTTTTCTGTGTATGTGTGCCATAGCCCATTTAAGAGGGCTAAAGATTTTTTTGCTCCTCCCATTCCATTGATTCAACTTTTATTTATAAATTTTTTTTTAAACCCTGTATTTATAAAGTTTGCTACTATTCTATACATAAATATATTTATGTTTAGTTAGCCACTGTATAGTACATTATTAATTTTTGATGTAGCATTCAGTGATTCATTAGTTGTGTAAAACACCCAGTGCTCATCACAACACATGCCCTCCTCAATACCTATCACCCCAACTCCGTTCCCTCTGAAACCCTCAGTTTGTTTCCTGGAGTCCATAGTCTCTCATTATCCCCTATATTTGATCAGAATTAGCATGCCATTCAATGTAGGACATACCATTAATTTAAGTATCACTAAGAAAGAAAAATATACCAAATAAACTAAAGCTTTGTTATCACTTTAATTTATATATACTGAAAGAGTTCTTTAAAAGGCCTCTGACTGCCAGGTGAGTGTTCTGGCTCTGTCCTACCCAACTTAAAACAAAAAAGAATTTGTAATTGTTGTACGACCTGAGCTGGCATATATCATAGACAAACAACGTTACAAAGACACCACCCTTGTCCTACAATGTGTTTGCTTAGCATAACACTCCCAAGTTTACAGTTCAGGGGTTCTCAAGATTGGTTTGGAAGGGGAAAGATTAAAAAAAGAAATTGCTCTAATCTCAGAGGAGGAGAATTGGAGAAATCGTGACAGAGCAATTTACATTTGCTTTAACGGGCCAAACATTTGTGTGATACAACCTAATTTCAGAAATACTGAAATGTAAAAAAAATGTATATTAGCATCTTAGCACAGAGGAAGCAGAAAGATATGTGTAGTGCAATAAATAGGAGCTTTATATTGTCACCAGATATTGAATGTTGAAAGGCAACAAGGTCACAGAGGCAAGTGAAAACTGATGGAACCGGTGGGTTCCAGTGCTCTCATGGCTAACAGTAAATTATCCTCTCTGAGTGAGAGATGGGGAAGAAAGCCAGACCAAAGAAGCAGAGAGACAGACTGACTGTCTTCTTCTTTGAGGACAAGTTTAGTGGGTTGATTTTCAGTTCATCTGTAAAGCCTAATAGTGGTCAAGGTTTTGACTTTGATAATCATTTGATGTTTAAAAGATCATCATGTGCCCAAGAGGCATCTGAGGGTAGTGAAAAAAAGAGACTTTGGGTCTAAGTGGTGTGATAGATGGAGGGTCTAAGTTTCAAACTTACTTTTGTTAGAATTCACGTAATTCATTGACTTACCGCAGGTTTTCCTGGAGCTGCAGAATCATGGATGATTTGTTGGAATAAGATGATAATGATGTATATTCCTTTTATTTTCCCCTTCAGTTGAGTAAAGCTCTTGTGTGCATAAGAATCAGTTGGAAAGCTGGTTAGAAAATGCTCGGTCCTGGCCCTGATCCTAGAAATTTTGGAACTCAGTAAGGGGCTTGGAATCTGTTTTTTAAAAACATCCTATCTCTAGTTATTTCTAATAAAGATGATGCAGGTATTACATTTTAAGAAACATGCCCTCATGGCTAATGTTAAATTGCCCTATTTCAATGGTCCTCTCTCTATTTCTACCACTCTTCAGTTAAGTTTCCCTTTTTCCTCCAAGAATCCTCAGAATCAGAAAGATTCCCCCTCCATCCCCAGGAAGTCTCTTCAGTGGCAGATCAAGAATACATCTTTGGTTCAGTTTAAACTGGATGGATATTTCAAAAAATATCTATTAACACACATTTTCTTTGCACAGAAATATATTTCTTCCTAGAAGTTTTTAGATTTCACATTATGGAAGCAAGCTAAGTGCCTGGAAATGCTTTTCATTACTCATTGTGCACAGTCACCACTGGGCTGCTCAGTTGCGAAAATATTCCAACCTGCAGTGCTCCTTAATTTTGGAAGCTAACAAGGTACCATTCACTCTTTTCTGAAAAAACAAAACAAAACAAAACAAAAACCCCCCAAAACAGAAGACCCATTTATATGCTAACTTATTTATTTGTTAATACATTTGGAGAGAAGAAATATATGATGAGGGGCACCTGGGTGGCTCAGTGGGTTAAAGCCTCTGCCTTCGGCTCAGGTCATGATCCCAGAGTCCTGGGATCCAGCCCCACATCAGGCTGTCTGCTCAGCGGGGAGCCAGCTTCCCCTCTTTCTCTGCCTGCCTCTCTGGCTACCTGAGATCTCTGTCTGTCAAATAAATAAATAAAGTCTTTAAAAAAAAAAAAAAAGAACTATATGATGACTTTGCAAGTTGGATGACACATACATTTGTGGTAACACTCAAGTACACTGTGCAGAATAACTAAGGGGGATGGGTGTGTGGTGGGGATGGAAGTGTGTCCACTGGCTTTTAGCCCATTGACAAAAGGCTTGGGCCATTTGTGTTGGATAATTTGTGGATTGAAGAGGATTTGTTTTCATTTAAGAAGGAGATGATGCATGCAGTATACCATACATAATTTGTTGAGTCAGAGATAATTGCAGTGCGCATTAACCAACTATTTGCATTTAATTAGCAACGGTCCCTGCTACTGTAATGTTTCTTTTAAGTAAATGTTTGGAAGTATGTTTATTTTGTTTAGTAACTTTTTAAAGATGTTGCCACATCTCAGTGCTTCTCAAAGGTTATCTGAATATCCTACTCAAGGAAAACATTTTCCAATTACTCAGTGTCATAGGCTTCCATTTCCTCATCTGAGGGCCTGCACTAGGTGACATGTAATATTCATACCAGCACTGATGTGCAGCTGCAGTTATGTTTATTGTGTTTTATTACATATTTTATTACTGTGATCAGTTACAGTTTAGTTTGCCTTCCTTTTAGGAAGGATTCATAGGAATAAATCGTACAACAGGGCCTATCAAAGCCGGGATGTTGGACTGTCTGCCTCTGACTCACCTAGGATGCTGGTTGAAAATGTAGATTTCCTCAGAGCTCTGCGCTAAAGAGTGTCCACAGCCCCCCACCCCATTCATATGTTGAAGCCCTTACTCTTAATGTGACTGTATTTGGAGATAGGGCTTTTAGGATATAATTAATTTTAAGTGAAACCATAAGGATGGGGTCCTAATCTGATAGAACTGGTGACCTTATTCAAAGAGAGAGATCTTCTGTTTCCATTTGCTCTGAGGAAAGGCCATGTGAGGGAGGACACAGAGAGAAGAGGGCCATCTGGAAGCCAGAAAGAGAGCTCTCACCAGGAACTGAATCAGTTGGCACCTTGATCTTCCCAGACTTCAGAAACGTGAGAAATAAATTCATGTTTAAGCCATCCGTTTTGGTATTTTGTTATAACGGCCAGAGCTGACACTTGGTTTCACCTCAGTTTTACTGGATCCAAAAATCTGAAAATGAGATGGCATAAGAGTTTGTATTATAAAGAAGCTTCTACCCCCGATGCTTGGAGGCAGTCCATACATGGGGAGCATTGGAGAGAACAGAGGACAGGTGGGGTTATAGCAACAGGGTAGTGAGGGTTGGAGATTGAAGTTTGGTGGGAGTATTTGGTCTTCAGGTTTAAATGTCTTGAGTGTCCAAGCCCTGGGCCAGGGACTTGATGGTAGACTGTGGTCTCTACTCAGACAGTCAGTCAAATGTTTTGACAGTATGTGGAAAATCCTGATGACTTCTGGAAGAAGCCAGCTACACCCTGAGCCAGTCATGTTCACCAGGGAACATGAACCCAATTGTGCAGCCATAGAATCTGGTAGATCTCAGGACCATTTGCATTTTCTTCTTCTGTGGTATTTGATACTGCATGTGTCTCTGAAGATGTCTTTTTGCCTTCTTTCTTCAGGTTCTTAGTATCTTTATATTGTTCCTGACACAATCCTTTTAGGCAGTGTTTGTGTTCCAGACTTTCCTTTTTCTATTCTGAAATAATCACTCTCTCACAAAAACTGAGCGTGTACTTACATGTACACACTCACTCTCAACACTCTCACAATCAACTTTTCCTGACCAACTGATAAGCTAATCCTTCTAAATATATTAATGGATTTGCAGATGATGACTTTTCAGGTAACTTATTTACATTTTAATAGAGAGCCTTCAGGAGGTAAAGCCTGGAAAAACCAAGGAGTTATTTTACTGACAAAAATTTCAGGTCATTTTCCTCTCAGATTATCACATAGGAAGCTGTCTCTTTGACTTAAGCCCAGGAACGACCTAACTGAAAGGTATAAATAAAACAGAACCATACAATTCTATTCAAGGTCATAATGATGGTAAATGAGACCTACTGTCCTCTGGGCCCAATGGACACCTGTGCCTGGATACTGTCCCTTTTTGTTTTTATTTGTTCAAGGACCATACTTTATAAATTCTTATTTTCTCTCTCTCTTTGTCCCATTGGCCCATTTCTCTATCTGTTTCCATTTAAATTTGATCAAATCTCCCCCTCCTAAGTCCCAACACCAGTCCTGCATGCTCTTCTCTCTCCTCTGTGTTTTTGAACCAAATGTCTAGAAAAATGATTCTATGGAATCACTGTCCCTATGTTTTATCTCCTGCTCTTTCTTTAATCTGGCTTCTGCTTGCAGCTCTCACCCTCTATATAGCTCTAGCCACGGTCTTCAAGGACTTTACTCTTACTAAGCTTAATCAACACTTCCTAATCTTTAGAACTTGAGAAGTATTACCTGCTGCTTACTATCCTCACATTGTCTAAAATAACAACATCCATGCAGACACTCCCAACAACTGTGTGTTCACTACATCCAAAAAAGAAAAGTCACAGATTATAACTCTAACAAAATTTAAGAATATGCCCTTCATTCCTGATCCCTTATTTCCCTGTGCCCAAATCTGAGCATCAGAAATGACTAGAGTGAGGGGTAGGGAATTGAAACTAAGGGAGAAGGAAGAAATGCTAACATTTCTCCACTGCTTTTAAAGATTTCCAGGTCCAGTGTAAGCTCCCACTTGGAGAGAGCTGTTAACCGAGGACAGCATTTCCTCACCTTGACACTGCTGAGATCTGGGGACAGGTGATTTGTTGTCGTGGGGGGCTGTCCTGTCATTGTTAAATGCTTAGCATCAGCCTTGGCATCTACTGATGAGATGCTGGTAGCATTCCCTCTTTCCTATTGTGACCCTTCAAAATGTCTCCAAATTACCAAAAAAAACCTGTTCTGGTGACCAAAGCAGATAGGAGAAGTTACAGGACCTTCAGAAAATTCCATACGGTAGTAGAACAACAACATTTAAAAAGATCCACATAAAGAAAAAATAACTGTTTTTAGGATTGCTCCTCCTCTTGAATGGAATTTTTATACCTATTTCTTTATCTAAAAGAGTAATCATATGAATGTATATTCTACTTAGTCCCATATAGTTTTGCTCCACCTTTGTTATTGATAGAATCTCTTTTCATTCTAAAAGTGTCCTATTTTGAATGACAAAATACATGGTCATCAACTATTTTCTCAACCACATTATAAACTTCAGGAGGCAAGCTAATTCTTTCTTATGCACCAATGAATGCCTGTGGTGCTGTCATTGTGGTGGTTAATTTCTTTTTTTAAGATTTTTATTTATTTATTTGACAGACAGAGATCACAAGTAGGCAGAGAGAGAGGAAGGGAAGCAGGCTCCCTGCTGAGCAGAGAGCCCAATGCTGGGCTTGAGATCCCAAGCCCATGGGATCATGACCTGAGCCGCAGGCAGAGGCTTTAACCCACTGAGCCACCCAGGCGCTCCTGTGGTGGTTAATTTTATGTGTGAACTTGATGGGCCCAAGAGTTGCTCAGATTAAATATTACTTCTGGATATGTCTGTGAGAATGTTTCTGGTGGAGATTATCGTTTGAATCTTAGACTCAAAGTACACTTGACCCTTGAACAACATGGGTTTGAACTGTGAAGTTCCATTAATATGCAGATTTTTAAAAAATAGAAATACAGTACTATAAATGTGTTTTCTTTTCCTTATGATTTTCTTAATATTATTTTCTTTTCTTTAGCTTACTTTAAGAATACAGTATGTAATAAACATAAGATACAAAATATGTTTTAATTGACTATGTTATCAATAAGGCTCCTGGCCAATGGTAGGCTATTAGTGGTTAAGTTCTGGGGCAGTCAAAAGTTATATGCCCATTTTTGATTACAGGGTGGGTCAGTGCCCCTAACACCCATGTTGTTCGAGTCAATAACATGGGTGGTCGTCATCCAATCTTTTGAGTGCCTGAATAGAACAAAAAGGCAGAAGAAGGAGGAATTCCCCTCTTTTTTATTTTCGGTCTGCCAACTGAGATGAGCCATTGGTATTCTCCTGCTCTAAGACTGGAATTTATACCATTGACTAGCTCCCTTCGTTCTTAAGGTTTCAGACTTGGGGTAGAATTATACCACCAGCTTTCCTGCATCTCGAGCTTACAGATGGCAGATCATGGGACTTCTCAGTGTTTGTGTGAACCAGCTCTGCACAATAAATCTCTTTCTGTACATATATCCCATTGGTTCAGTTTCTTTGGAGTACCCTGCTTACTATGGTCATGTAGTGGTCAATCAATAAATACTGGTTGAACCTACATTAAAAGAGAACTCCTTAATCACGTTATGTAATCTATCAGCACGATTGGCTGGAGTTCTAAGAAAATGAGGCAGGCATACGTAGGAGGAGTTTCCCTCTCTAAGCCATGGTGCTGTTTAGAAGTCCTTTCTAGGAGAGACTGGGGTTTTCTGGCTGGCTTTCAACCGGAGCACCTTGCTCAAATACAGTGAGGGAAGCAGGCTTGTTACACACACAGTTGAATGCATTTTATTGCCGCTGCTCTACAACTCTAATTATATTCTGAAAAGATCATCATTGTTCAGACTTTATACATTATAAGTAAGGTAGTTCACATGATATTTTCCCAAAGGGGAATAAATGAGCAACGAATTTAGATTCTGAAGGATATTTTTAAGCAAGAGCCCAGTGCCAAAGAGGTATGTCTTAAAGAATTTTTTTATACTAACATTTTTGTTTCTTCATTCTTCCTTACACTCATACAGACATATACATGCTCACAGAAACTTAAACTTTACCTACCTCTCATTTTCAAGTTCCTATTTTGAAGATACTTGCTGAAGAAATAGAGAGATACTCTGCATTTAAGAATAAATCTGGGGGGGAAGCCTGGGTGGCTCAGTTGGTTGGGCAGCTGCCTTCAGCTCAGGTCATGATCCCAGCGTCCTGGGATCAAGTCCCACATCGGGCTCCTTGCTCCGCAGGGAGCCTGCTTCTCCCTCTGACTCTGCCTGCCATGCACTCTGTCTGCCTGTGCTCACTCTCTCTCTGACAAATAAATAAATAAATAAATAAAATCTTAAAAAAAAAAAAAAAGAATAAATCTGGGGTCATATATAATGTGACTGGTAGAATTCTCACCTTGGCCTTTAATAAGAACAAGATGGCATAATCAGGATGCCTTTATCATCTCTTTGAAGAAAAGTTCAACATCCTAAGATTGTAGTAAATATAGATCTGCACTAATACCTGAAAAATGCCTTAATTCCTCTGGAATTACTGATATGTTTCCTTCCAAAAATAATGGTAAACTTTTGGAAGCATTTGTGTTTCAAGTAGATAGAGAATGAAATAATATTATTTTCCTCCTGTGGCCAGAAGCTTTTGATTGTATTAATTTCTCATGTCCTTGTGAATCAGGTATTATTAGCCTCATTGTATATTTGAATAAACTGTGATTCTGAGAGTTTAGTATTTAAACACAGATCTTCCTGCCTCTGTGTGATTATATCTTCCAGTATTTGATTAGAAGTCTTTTGGCCAATATTAGAAAGTAAAAGAACAAATATTCTAACAAATTTATTGCATTTAATATGCAGAAATCCTTGTGAACTTGAACAAGTTACATAAACACATGAAACATCTATTTTTTTATCTGCAAAGTGAAGATGGTAAGAGTAACCACCTTATAGGATTGTTAAGAGAATAAGATTAGATAATGTATTTATAGTACTGCACAGAATCTCTGCACAAAGTAAGTGTTCAGCAACTTTGATAAATCTTGATACATCAGTAAATTATTTTATTTTTTAATTTTTTCTTCAGAGTTTTTATTGAGATTCTGTTTAGTTAGCATACAGTGTAATATTAGTTTCAGGTGTACAATACAGTGATTTAACACTTCATACACCACCCGGTGCTCAGCACAAGTACACCCCTAATCCCCATCACCTATTACACACCCCCCACAACCTCCCCTCCAGTAGCCATCAGTTTGTTCACTATAGTTGATATAGTTGATGCCTGGGTGACTCAGTCAGTTAAGCATCTGCCTTAGGCTCAGATTATGATCCCAGGGTCCTGGGATCAAGTTGCACACCAGGCTCCTTGCTCATTGTGCTCCTTGCTAGAAGGGGAGCTTGCTTCTCCCTCTGCCTGTCACTCCCTCTGCTTGTGCTCTCGCTCTCTCTCTCTCTGACAAACAAAGAAAATCTTTTAAAAAAAAAAGTCTGTTTCTTGGCTTGCCTCTTTCTTTTTTTGTCCTTATTTGTTTTGTTTTTAAATTCCACATGCAACTGAAATCATAAGGTATTTGTCTTTCAGTAAATTTTTAACATAAATAGGAAATAATTTTAGAGCATTATTTAAAAATTATTTTGTTTGGTGCCATAATTAGATACCTAATAAGAATCTGTTACTTTGGGATGCCTGGATGGCTCAGTGGGTTAAAGACTCTGCCTTCAGCTCAGGTCATGATCCCAGGGTCGTGAGATGGAGCCCTGCATCAGGCTCTCTGCTCAACAGGGAGCCTACTTCCCCCTCTCTCTCTGCCTGCCTCTCTGCCTACTTGTGATCTCTGTCTGTCAAATAAATAAATAAAATCTTTAAAAAAAAAAAGAATCTGTTACTTTTGCAACATTATGCTAAACATCATAGACAAAATAGAGAATTATTTTGTCTGCTATTGAGACACTTTGGTCCTGGCTATGAAGATAAAACGCACACATAAGTTAGAGAACACCAAGTGGTGAGATCCCATCTGTAAGTGCAATAGGAGTTTGGTGGGCCCAAAACTAAGGAGTGATGTCATTGTTGGCTCTGAAAGTAGGATAGAATATTGAGAGGGAGGTAGGGCAGGTATAAGGGTAGAAATCATGAGTAAAGTTATGAAGATCTGAGGAACAGGCCTTTTAGGGAGAAGCAACCAGACGGAGCTGAAGAAACTGCCTTGTTGGAATGAAAAAGGGGAGAAAACTGGTTTTAGGTGGTTACCCTGTTAAGTGATTTATAATTTTCCTTACAGAAATTTTGAGAAGTAAATTTGTAAACTAGGCTTATTTGGAAATTGCTCTCCATTTTCTCCATTTCTTACAGCAACCCTGACACTGGTGAAGGAAATGGGGGACCTGGGAGGGAGTCTGAACAATTAAGGGTCTTCCAGTGTGGATTTTCTCTATGGTAAAGTAGCATAGGCAGAAATGCAAAGACCATTTATATTTTATATTTACATGTGTTTTATATTTACATTTATATTTATTTACATATATTACATGTGAAATAGCCTAAATTGTTTGAAAATATTACTTGATTAACATGTACCTCCAGGTAGCCTCCCTGCCTACTCTTTGAATATTGCTTTCACCAAACTGATGAGGAATCCTTGTTAGACTTATTGGACTTCTTTGTTTCTCTGTCCTGATATTTACCTAACACCAGAGTCTTCTAGTGCTAACTGCCTGGGCGGAAGATTCCTTCTCTTGAGATAAAGATTCAGAGAGATTTTAATAAGTTTTAGGCTTCTGTACTTGCATTTATCTTATCTAAAATTTCACGTGTCCTTTCATACCATCTTTTAGCAGCTCTACTAAGATATAATTCACATATCAACCTCATTTAAATTCACTCATTTAAAGTAATTTTTCAGTGACTTTGAGCGCAATCATAGAATCATGCAGCCATTACCACAATCAGTTTTAGAAACTTCTCATCACCTCAGACAGAAACCCTCTACCCTCCCTCAGTTCTTCCATCTCCCCAGACTTAGGCAACTAAGAAATTTTCTAGCCCTATAGATATTCCTACTTTGGACATTTTATAGAAATGGAATCATATAATAAGTCCCCGGCTCCTTTCACTTAGCATAATGTTTTTCAGTTCATCCGTTTTGTCACATGCATCAGTACTTGTATTTCGTTAATATTTCATTGCACAGAACCACCACGTTGTACTTACCCTTTCATCAGTTCTGGACCTTGGGGTTGTTTCAGCGTTTTGGCTATTGTGAGTAATGCTGCTAAGAATATGCAAGTGCAATTTTCGTGTGACCGTTTTTAAATTTCTTTTGAGTGTATTTCTAGGAGTGGAATAGTTAGATCACATGGTAACTCTGTGTTTAACCCTTTCATGCCCTTTCGGGCCTGGAGCTGGCTTCATGATATCCCTAAACCTAGCGTGCAAATCAAAGTACCTGCTCTCAAATGCTCTTGTTTTCCTTGGTTCCATCTTAGGTCCTCTGCTCTTCTTGTACTCATATTCTTCTTTATACCTTCATGCAAATCCAGTGGTTAAAATAGCACCCAAATGCATATCTCTAGTGTAGACTGCTTCCCTGGACTCGTAATCTTTATATCCAAATGCCCAATACTAGTTCTTTTTGAACACCCCACAAGGACTTCTAAATCAATCTTTTAATCTTCTCCCTGCCACCGTGCTCCTCTTCCTGTATATTCTTTTTTTTTTAAACTTTTTTTTAAAATTTGACAGACAGACAGATCACAAGCAGGCAGAGAGGTAGGTGGGGGGTAAGGGGTGGTTGGGAAGCAGGCTCCTCGCTGAGCAGAGAGCCCCCCCCCCCCCCCCCCGCAGAACTAGATCCTAGGACCCAGAGATCATGACCTGAGCCGAAGGCAGAGGCCCTAACCCCCTGAGCCACCCAGCGCCCCTACTCCTGTATATCCTAAATGGGTGAATGACACATCCTAATAAGAAATCCAATAGCCTTACAAGACTCTTTCTTTCCATTATATAATCCATCACCAAACCCTATTGATTCAGCCTCCTAAGCCTCATGAATCTGCTCCCTCATTCCACTCTCACGGTCATCATTTCGCTTTAATCTCCCAAGTCTTCCCCATGCAGCAGCCTCTCAACCCATCACTGTGAGATCATCCCCTCCTTCCTCCATCTGTTCTTCCCAAGGCTGCCAGCAGAGCTGCTCTGAAGCACGCATCTACTCATATCACTCTGCTGCCTAAAGCCTCTCAATGTTTCCCCACAGTCTGCAGAATAAAAAAGCAAACTCCTGGGCTTGATGCCCCAGACCTTTCACAGACCTCACAATCTCTTTAGCTTCTTCGATTTTTTTTTCCATCCCATGTCATCCAGAAACCAAATTCTGTAGAGACCTCCAGATGAGCTGCTGTTATTTTTACCTTCATGGCTTCACATCAGTTTCCTCTAGACTGTCCTGTCTCTAAGCCCCTTTGTTGTCAAACTAAATTCTACAATTCTTTGTGGGACAAACAAATAGACATATATTATAAAAAAATATATATACTCTCTTTTGTTCTTCAAGACATCCTGGGTCTTTGGGAAGAATTGTCTATAATTTCAGTTTGAACTGGTTGGCTTCTCAAAGCATCTTGTACTTCTTTTCATCACAGATACTATTGGGCTATATTTTAAGTGTCCCTTTACTAGCCCCACTTCCTTAAATCACTGTTAGTTCTTTGAGGTATGAGTCCACATCTGTTTTATCTTTGTCATCTCAGCACTCCGCACAATAGTAGGTACTGAATAATATGTTGAATGAATGCATGAATTCTATGTCTGCAAATATTCCAAGAACCTTCAGATCTTATATGTTTTAGATTCCCTGCCTGTGTTTCATCTGACCCAACTTCTTCTAAGACTGGAACTAGTGACAATATTAAGTACTTGGTATGCAGTACTGGTGATACTCTTATTCTGACAGCCTTTTCTTAGACCTGCTCTCCTGCCAGCTGCTAACTTTACTTTTCTTTCTGGTTCTCATGGCTATTCTTGCTGTTTTGCCTCCGATTTGGCAAAGATGGCTGCTTAGACTGATCGCTAAAGGCCACAAGACCTGAACTCACTGTATGGCTTGTGAGGGCTCTGTGTGTACCTGGTCTTCATGCTGTGACCTTATTCTTCTATGCAGCCCTGCAGGTGGTTCTCTTTGTACATGGATATAATGGAAAATGAAACATTTGCCTCTATGATGGTTATTGGTTAATGGTCAAAAAAAGTCCAAATATTTTTTATAAGCTTTCTGTAAGTTTCTTTGAGTCTTCTTTAAACAGTTGAATTTACTAGTTACAACTTTAAGAAAGCAAAGAGGGTGGAGTGATATAGGAATTCAACTCCTGCAAATCTCTCTTCCCATACATAGTTCTGAGAATCACTTTTTTAAACAACTGCTTTTGTTGTAAGAAAAATGGCTTTTATTTCAGTATTTCCCATGGGGTTTTCTGTTCCTCTCATCAAAATGAATGTATTTGCAATTTGGAGGAAGAATTAATAGGGCTGTCCTGTTGAATCTTGAATGAAAGAGTGAATGCATTAAAGGCAGAAGAAGCTCTTGCTTGTATACATATATTTCACATGTAAAATGTGAACTATTGTACAAAAAATATACCTGACATCTAGTGCCAAAAATATACTACTAGTCAGTTAATCTAACAAAATACTTCAATTTTTTAAAATCATTTGCATGGTGATTGGTGTTAAAGTTCTTTGTATTTGGATATTGATTAACATGAAAAAGTATAGTAAAAAACAAGACTTTTTTTTAGCTTTTTTATATTTCATACAGTGTCCCAAATAGATGAAATAAATGATTATATTGGTGATTGTATAATTCAGTGTTCATTATCAAAAAAAGCTATATTTCCCATGCTTTGGTCTCTCAGAAGTTTATGGTTTAAAGACATTTGTAAAGATTCCACATGAAAACTGAAAATCTATTTCATAAAGCAAAGAGAGATAACTATTGTACGGATTAGAAGTAGTTACCCCACAGAATTGTTTTCAGCTTTAAATACACAATTTCAAAGAAAGAGAAGTTTTCAAGCCTACCAATTCTCTCAGACATTGCCAATAAGGCCAAGCCTGGGGAAAATGAAAGCGGAAGATATAAAAGAGTAACTTTCATAATGAGACTTTGTTTATTCCAGGAGATAAATGAGACTCACAGATGGGTACGGGAGATATCTGCATTAAGTGTAATACGCTG
Organism: Mustela nigripes; assembly: GCF_022355385.1. NCBI lineage: Eukaryota > Metazoa > Chordata > Mammalia > Carnivora > Mustelidae > Mustela > Mustela nigripes. The sequence continues at coordinate 126,987,424 of NC_081558.1, read as the reverse complement.
AATGGCTGGTTTATAATTTGCTTCAGAGATTTCCTTTTTGAACATCTGAATTAATTCCCAATTCTGAAAACTTCCACAGGTTGTTTCAGAATTGTTTCCTTCATTACTTGTAAATATGTTTCTTGAGATTACCACCCGGCTAGTCTTAAACTTAGAAAAATCAAACAGAATCTGCTTTCCAAATCTGTTGAAGACATCAAACATTCCTTTAAGTTCTGTTTGTACATCTCTCCATCCTTTGCTAGAGGAAGAGTTAAATGTTAGGAGAGAAGTAAGGATTCAGAAGCACAGATTGATTGCATAGGCTTGTGAACCACCCCTTATCAGTTATCACAGTGGGAGAACCACAATAAGCACACCACAAAGCCAGTGGGAATTGAGGAAGGGGGAGGGGCAGAGAAGCAGTAGCTTCTTAGGTTTTGTTGGTGATTGCTAAGTGGAAGTCTGTAAATACAACTCAGGCTATAGAAAGAGTCAACACATACTTGACTTTCATGGCATACCATGTGAATACAGAGCACACTGGGAAAGATGTTTTATGAAAAAGGAGTCTTTTGATGGAAGGCATCCCTTAAATTTTATGCTTTGCTGTATAAAAGGAAATAAACTGAAAGACCAAATCATCTTCTAAGTTAAGAGCAGAGACTTATTGAAATGACAACGGTTTTCCTTTGCACTGGGGTTTAAGCAAAGAGGCAAGGCTCTCAGAGGGCTGTTACATCTTTTCCAGTATATGGACAATAGCAGGAGATATTTTGTTTACCTTCTGAGTAGGTTTTCTCTGTCTTTTTATGTGTTATTGTTAAATACTACTTCCTCACTATTGTATCAAAATGGAAATGGCTGTCAGTGATTTCGTTCTTACCACCAATGATGGAAGCTTGATATAGGAATATTCATTTAGATGAAACAACAGCTCTGACTCTTCTTATTGAAAATAAAGAATAGGTTGGTTAACAGGCATGTAAGTAGTATACCATGGGACTTGAAGGATGTTGAAAGTTATTCCATTCCCCCTTTTCCCAGCTGTATTTCACAGTAATCTGAAGTCTAATATTCCCAACATATATCTTATTTATTCATTTATTTGACAAACATTTATATGGCACTTACTCTATGTCAGGCACTATTCTAAATACTTAGGAGAACTCAGTGGGATAGATGCTCTTATTATCGTTAATTTGCAGTTGGAAGAATGGAAGCAAAGTAGCAAAATATTATTTTCCCAAGGTTACACACTGTAAGTATTGGAAGTCAGGTAGGCTGAATCTAGAATCTGTACCTTCAGCTACCAAGCTATGTACTTGTACTTCTCCAAGCTTAGAGTTTATACACATAGGTGGTGTTTGAAAGATGAAAATACTGTGGTAAAGAGGAACAATATATTAACAGCTATAAGTACTCTAAACAGTGAAAAAGTATTGTGAAGAGCTGGCCAGTTCTCCTAGAGGGGAACTGAGACCTAGAAATTTGCGCAGGAAAGGAGGGGTGCAAAGGTTTAAAACTTGGGCGATAAAGGGAGCAAGAAGTCTTCAGAAAGGCCCTAGGTATATTTGGTAAGGGGAGTTGTAGAAAGTCATACGGTTCCCATGTGGGCTTCTGAACAGACTTGACTGTTACAGAATACTAATCAGGTCTAGTCATCCTAATCAATTTTTTTTAAGATTTTATTTATTTATTTGACAGACAGAGATCACAAGTAGGCAGAGAGGCAGGCAGAGAGAGGGAGAAGCAGGCTCCCTGCTGAGCAGAGAGATGGATACGGGGCTTGATCCCAGGACCCTGAGATCATGACCTGAGCCGAAGGCAGAGGCTTTAACCCACTGAGCCACCCAGGCACCTCCCCCCAATCAATTTTTTATTTTGTCTGCTTTTCATTCTGTTTCTTGTTGTTTTCCTCTTCTCCCTCCTCCTCTCTCTTCCTCACATCTGTCTTTGCCTCCCTTCTCTTCCTCTTTCCCCTCTTTCTTATCTAGTAATGCCAGGGTCGTATATTCTATGTAGCAATCTGAGATTTTTTTATTTAGTGAACCCAAATCACATACACTCTCTTATTAAGTACATTCAATGTGTTTTAGACTGAACACTGATGGTCTTTTGGTGAATGCTGGCCCACATTGATGTGTTGATTTGGGTTAGTCCACATACTGCTCTACTTGTGTTTTTAATTGAGTTAGTGACTATCTCAGCCAGTATAAGCTTTTTATAGCAATCCCAATCATACACACACACACACACACACACACACACAGGCCTGAGTGAGCAGTTTAACAAAATTTTATCTCTCACTCATGTAGCACATATATCATGGGAGGACAGTTGCACTGAATTGCCTTCACTCTGGGCCTACCTTGATAAAGCAGCCACTATCTGGGATATTATTAATTGCTATTGCAGCGAGGAAAGAGCTTTAGAAGGTCATATGCCCACAATTAAAATCTGGCTTACAATCGTTGAGCAGAACTGGTCACATGGCCCCATCTAGCCACAAAGGAACCAGACAGTATACTTCTACCGTTTGGCCAGAAGGCGAAGGGTCCATGACTTCTCTAGCTGCAAGCATTTAAAATTCAAAAGAATTCACATATAAATTTGGATTATTTATTTATTTATTCAGAGGATTTGACATTACTCCCCGGTCCCTACTAAAAGCGATTGGTTAAAGCTAAGTAGCAAGTGTGTTGTGGGTGTAAGTTACATGGCAAATCTCTCATTTACCAACTTCCCCCAGTCATTCTGATTAGGCACCTGTAACCATACTTACACTGCTCTTTTTCTTTTTCTTTTTTTCTTTTCTTTTTTTAAGATTTTACTTATTTATTTGACAGACAGAGATTGCAAGTAGACAGAGAGGCAGGCAGAAAGAGAGAGGAGGAAACAGGCTCCCTGCTGAGCAGAAAGCCTGATGTGGGGCTCCATTGCAGGACCCTGGGATCATGACCTGACCTCTGCCTAACCGAAGGCAGAGGCTTTAACCCACTGAGCCACCCAGGCACCCCCACTGCTCTTTTTCTTATAGAGGGGTTAAGAGGGAAGTATTTGTAGCCACACCTAGCAAAGTAGAAAAATTAAATCATTTTAAAAAAAGAAAAAAGTCAAGGTTTGAAGAAGAATGGAATAGTGTGTGCATGTGTGTCTGGGTTTTTTGTTGTTTTGTTTTGGTTTGTTTTTGGTTTTGGTTTTTTTTGAGGAAGCTAAAAAACGTTTCTGGCTTAATATTTATTTAATCTGAAAAAAGCCCTTGTCAAAATTTATTTGATTTGTCCCTTGGTCTAAATAAGTCTAAAAGTGGGATACATGTGGATTAATTAATTTTGTTCTTAACATGTCTTTTAATGTGTCACTTGGGGCTTGGGATTAAAAGATTTTTATTTAATATACATGATTTGTTGCGAATAAGAGTTCATAGTACAGATTTGAAAAAAACAATAACCCACATGAAAGTTGAACTATGTGTAGGATATCATGCTTTTTTCTACCTGCTATTTTACATATTTTTGAGGATCTTATTTTTTCCTAGGAAAATTCATTTACATTCATATTGTAAGGGTTCAGAAAAAGCCTCCCCAACACGTGATATTTTGGTGTGTGGATTACTTCGAGCTGAACTCAATCAAGGCCTAAAAAACTCAAGAATAGCTTTTACCTTCCCCTTACCTGCCTAAAATATTTTAGATCCAAGGCCTGGTCTAGGAAGAGAGCTATCACCAGAGGTGACTCCAAGGAAATGGGCTACGTGGTGATAGACTGGGGAGAAGCTCAGGAGGACTTGGAGATCAAATTTCTCTCTATGGCTCATTATCTCTGTATGACATGGCAAACATTTACTTACCAAACATTGGTTCTTCCCATTTTCCTGTGAAATGTCTTCCTTCCTTTTGAAATCACAGACCCCTCCTTAGTTCAGGATGGCATATAAATGTCAGTTGCTTGACTGCCAGTGGGTCTCCCATTTTATGGGGCTTCTATATGTACATAAATAACTTTGTTTTTCCCCTGTTAATCTGTCATATGTCAATTTAATTAGTAGACCAGCCAAGAGAGCCAAGAAGGATAAAGAAAAAATTTTCCTCCCCATAATATACATTTTCCTCTAGACAGTAACAGGGAAAGAATGAAAGTTGCTCAATATTTACCTGCCAGACAAAGCAATTATTAATGTAAACTCAATATGTTTTGTGTAAAACAAAAATTGGTCAACTTAATGTTTTTGTAGTTTAGATTAATCGTTTTGGGGATTTTTAAGTCATGGTTAGAAGTAAGACGAAAAGATTTTCCAAATGTTTCTGGACACTACTATAACAAAATAACATTTATCATTTCATATCAGGGGGCGATCAATTCTAAATGATCTACATTTCTGGAATTGGTTTAAAGAGTCTAAAATTTGATATTTCACTTACCACTACTAGGAGAAGACTTCAACATGTTTCAGAGAGAAAAAAAAATACATATATATATTTAATAAAAAATATTTTTTATATATAATATAAATATATAATAATATATAATATATAATAAAAATATATATATTTAACCTTTTACTATTAAACTTGGATGAAATATGCTATTTTACTCTGAATATGAAGTGTCATACTTTAAAGTATATTAAAATTTAGTTGGCTCACTGTGTATTTCTAAATCATATGAATGGCCATGAACAGCTGAGTGAATAAGTTTGAGGAATGACAACTCAATGTGTTATTCCTTTCAAATGAAAGCTGTAAAATCTCACCACCTAGTCTACTTTTAGAAATTAATATACGGTCAATCTATTTTTGCATTTCAATTGTACTGAATTTAAAATGCCAGTTTTCATCTATCTCTTATGGTAACTTTTAAGAATAGCTATTTTCCAAAGTGCATTTAAAAGTCTATTGAAAAAAAAAAAAGTAAGATTGGCTCTTGTGTAGGCTACTCAAAGTATGGACAATTAAAAATAATCTCCTTAAAACAAGGCTGTTATCAACTTGGATGAAAGTGTATCTAGTGAAATATGATAGATTCTAATTTTTCTTTTGCTAAGAGAGTAGAATTAAAACCAGAGCATATTCAGGGAAACATAAGTATGCAGTTTCTGGAGGAGAGAGGATTTGAGGATGGTGAGCTCTCTAAGGATTTCTATCATGTACAATAGTAAAAAGAAAACCCCTTTTTCTATGTCCACAGCAATTCTGACACCAAATGTGTGGGACTTTTCTCCTCATGAACGAATTCACTAACTCTCTGAACATCCACTGCACTAACTATCTGGAGTTAGTGCAGACTTTCCTGATTAAGGGCTCAATTTCACAAGGTTGCTTCTACTTCTGATGCAATCTCAAATCCTGTACTTCTGCCTGACCTGTTATAAACTGGCGATTCCAACGATCCCCTTCTTGGGTTTGATAACCTACAAGTAGAGCTCACAAAACTCAGAAAAGTGATTTACTTACTATTGCCAGTTTATTACAAAGAATACAACCCAGGAACAGCCAAATGGAAGAAATGCATCAGGTAGCATATATGGGAAAGGGGGCGTATCTTCCATACCCTCTGGAGACATTCCACCCTCCCAGCACTCCATGTTTTTATCAACTTGGAACCTCTCTAAACCCCTATGGTTAGGGTGTTCTAGAGGTTTCATTATGTAGGCAAGATTGATTAAATCATTGGCCATTGATGTGTGAACTCAATCTCCATTTTCTCTCCCCTTTCCTGAGGTCAGCAGTGGGGCTAAAAGTTCCATCCCTCTAATCACATGGTTGGTTACTCTGGCAGCCTAGCCCCCAACTCCAAGAGTCACCTAATTAGCATAAAGTCTGCTATCATTGAAAGGAGCTTATTATGACTACAAAAGGCACTCTCCTCTCACTGCTATCACCCAGGAAATTACCAGGGGAAAGTCTAGAAAATCTTGATTCTTCCTTTTTATAATTTTTCCTTACTTTTGCTCCAAGATCTCTAAACTTTAGTCTCCCGAATTTTGGGTCTTGTAAGTGTCATAGGTGTGATACCCTACTCAAATCCTGCACAATGGTGTGATCATTTTCTCCCAAGGTCTCAACTATTTCCTTAGCCACCCATTGAATCAGAATGATATTGAAAGAGGTACTTCTTGGTTTTTAAATTCCTGAGAGATTAAGTTGTCAGGCTAGGCAAGTAAAGCATTTATCAGATCTCCTACGTTTAGGTGGATGAGAGCATCCAGCTAGTTGAAGGCTTTTTCTACTTGGCATCACATCTGAGTTCATTTTCTCTTCACTATTAGGAAAGCACTATTGACACAAAGCCTTGGCTATCCATCTTCAACTGTCTGTAGCCTCGTTGCACAATGTAGTGTCTGATACATAATTATTCAATACATTTTGTTGTATAGTATTATAAATGATTGATTCTAACCCAGTCTTTATGTACTAAGGTCTCTTCTGTTTCTTTCCTTCTTCTTATCCATGTGCTGCCTCCACACTCTACACTCAGGTTTGCAGATTTCAGTACCAATCTTCTACATATCACACAACATTATGTACAAGGTGCCCTCCTTTTTATTGCTGTCCTGAGTCATGCGTCCTCCAATGCAGTAGAGAATCCAGTGAGAGTTTTACTAACAGCGTTATGTTTTCAATTTGATTCATTGATTATTCACATTCTGAACATTTTCATTCTCTTGTTTTTAGTTTTAAGGGTCACACCTGACCACTTTCCCAGTTATTTGTGTCTGAGAATGGATGAGTTCCTCCTCCACATCGTTCTTTTTAGCCTATATAAGGTGCTTTTCATAACATTCAATTGTATAGTTTTATTTGAGAATTTTATCACTTCTCTTCCACATTTTATTTTAAAGACTCTTATTGAATATCTATTTTATGATCTGATGTCTTTGAATTTTTAGTTGCTTTTACTAAAGATACTAGATACACCGTAAGAATTCACATCTTTAAAAGATATTTTCAGCATGTGAAAATATCAGTGTATGTTCATTGCACAAGTAGAAAAGACATGTGTGTTGTGGATTTGAGCAAAGACCTTTCACCTTAGACTCAGATTATCTGATTATTAAAACACACTCACATCTCAAATCCTCAGTCCTCTTATAATGTCATGACCTTTAACTAGAAGAACAGATGCAAATACCACTTGTTCTCACAAATACTTAAGCCATTAGAGGAACATTTTAGTTTTCTTTGGGCTTTTCCCCTTATTCTCAGGGGATTACCTAAATTGATGAGCATCTGATGGATTACGTACATTTGGGCAGGAAGGGAACAAACCTCTCTATTAGCTGTCAAATATGTACGGTGACTTTCCTGTATTTAGCAGTAATTTATTAAATCATCGTCCAGAATTCTGTTCATCTTCTAGCACCTTGAAGTTCTGTGGCATTATAAAATGCTATAGCTTCATCAAAAGGTCAGTGGCTACCTTTCTTGAAAAAAGCCAATGTCTTATACCTATAATGTGACTTCAAAACTCCAAGGATACAAAACAGTAGTCTTCAACCTTGACCACACACAGAGAACTTTTAAAAAATGCTGAAGCCTAGTATTCATTCCCAGTGATTTTGGAGTATAGAATTTTGGACGTCCCAAGTTTAAAAAAAAAAGCCTCTCAGGTGATTTTAATGTGTAGGCAATTTTAAGAACCACTAATATGGGTCAGTGGTTCCCAAAACTTAGTGTGAATCCACATCACCTGAGGGTCTTGTTAAGATTCCCTCCCAGGGAGTTAAGGGGAGCTCAGGTCTGCATTCCCAATAAGCTCCCAGAGGAAGCTGGTACTATTGGTTCATGGACCATACTGTGACTAATAAACATGTAGAATTCCTTTCTTTGTCATATTCTTCTGCTGCCCAGAATTTTGACACGTTTTTCTTCCATACTACCTTCTTAGAATCTTTTTCTTTCCTACTTTGTTTGCGGGTTGTTGCTCACAACTTTTTGTGAGAACTTGTTCCTTTCTAATAAGCCAGGACGCAGAGAGGCATTCCTCAACCCTTGTGCCTTCCTTTCTAGCAGAGGCCAACTTGAATTTACAGTGCACATAATTGGTGAGTGCCTTAGGCAGGGAGATAAATATAGCTCTGGTCACTTGAAGGTTTCCTTCAGTGGCCCTATCTTTCAGGTCTAGTGTTGAAAAACTGCCTTTTATAGCTCCCCTAGGAGTCCTTTTCTGTTATCTTCTGGGAAAAACTGCATCCAAGTGATCCAGCCAACCATCTTCCCCGTAGCTAACCTGTGCTTAATTGCTTGTTGTTGATAATTAGCTCTAATTTGCCACAGCTCTCTTGAACTTTGAAAGCAGTATTCTAAATTCAATATTCTGTTTTAAAACTCCTAGCCTTCTCTTTTGCTGTCTGTAACTCACCAAGGTCTAACTCTCAGCTCTTTGAATCATGGTGAGCAAGGGTGGTTCTCAGCTTTTATAATGTATGAGCATCACCTGGGCTGCTGATAAATAATGATGATTGCTGCTTTCCTATTCAGAGATTCTCATTTGGTGAGTCTGAAGCAGGCCCAGGTATCTGCATAGCAAGTGTTCCACTAGGGTGATTCTGTTGTGGTGATCCAACTTTAGAGCAACACTATTTTTGCCCTGGCTTCTCAAGCTTTAATGTGTATTTTAATCACCTGGGGATCTTGTTACAATGTAGATTCTGACTTAGTAGTTTTGGGGTGGGATATTTCTAACATCCTTTTGGTCCCAGGAGTCAAAATATTGTGAGTAGAAAGGCTTTAGATTAAATAGTTAATACCATATAATTCCGACTTGTAAGTGTATATTATCTTAAGTCTAATATAATATGTTTAAGATTGTATCTGTGCAGTTGAAACATAAGCTTTTTAAGGGCAAAAGTTTCAAATCATAGAAGGATAAACTTGGAAGAGATCTGTATAACTAATCCAGAGAACTTGCCAAGCTTAACCTGAAGATCCAAACCTTCAGCCCTGCCTCATACTGTTTAAAGGAAACATACATGAATGTCTTAAAAATTTGTGACTTGCCAGTATTCTTCAGGCTCCACCTAGCTTATGAAGGCCTTTGAGTTTAGTAGTCTGCTAAAAACTGTTTCTTTCTTTCTTTTTTTTAAAAAGATTTTTTTATTTATTTATTTGCCAGAGATCACAAGTAGGCAGAGAGTCAGGCAGAGAGAGAGAGAGGGTGAGACAGGCTCCCCGGTGAGCAGAGAGCCCAATGTGGGGCTCAATCCCAGGATCCTGGGATCATGACCTGAGCCAAAGGCAGAGGCTTTAACCCACTGAGCCACCCAGGAACCCCAAATTGTTTCTTTCATTTGAGATTCAGGAAGAGATGATTATTGGTCAATTTTACCCTACTAATTGTGGAAGAGTGGAGGATGGGTTTAAACTTCTGTCAAGCCTGGGCACATATCGACTATACAATGTATCTTTGTCTATTGCTTAAATAAAATATGCATCATAGTGCTGGTTTTGAAGATTCTTTGGATTTGTAAACTTATGCAAAAGACATAGTCCCTGTTTTGCTTTAGTATTAAAATATCAAAAGTGATAGGGGAAAACAAAAACAAAAACTGTTCTGGATTCATTGTTGCTAGATGTAAATTAAGGTTGGTCTTTGCCTTTGGTTTGTTTAGTAGCTTTAACATAAGACTGATCTTAGGAAAGCATCAATAACGTAGCATCCCTCCTGTTGAAAGGAAACCTAACCTTTTCAAAACGTCCTTTATCAGTAAGATGAAATTATTTCTCATCTTCTTATGTGGAATGTATTAGAGTGAAGAAAAAGGAAGGGAAGGATTTTTATTTAAGAGGAAAACTATATCTAAAAGTCTGGTGTGGACTGAGCAGAAATTTTGGTGCTGGATAAGGGTGAATTTAATCAAGATCCTGCTACTGGTTGTGTGACAAGTTCTAGGCAATTTATTTAGCTTTTCTGAGCTGATTTCCCATCTGTGAAGTGGACATAATAGCTAACTGCATAGCAAGAACAGTTTAAAAACACATAAAGGGTGCCTGGGTGGCTCAGTGGATTAAGCCTCTGACTTTGGCTCAGGTCATGATCTCGGGGTCCTGGGATCTAGCCCCGAATTGGGCTCTCTGCTCAGCAGGGAGCCTGCTTCCCCCTCTCTCTGCCTGCCTCTTTGCCTACTTGTGATCTCTGCTGTCAAATAAGTAAATAAAATCTTTTAAAAAAATCATGGAAGTATCTACCACATAGTGCACAGCAGAGTAATCATTAACTCTTCCTAGATTTGCTTTTTTTTTTTTTTACATACTATAGCTACTGTAAATTCTCACTATTTTTACAATTTGCTCTCTGTGAATCTAATGTATGATTCTTTTTTAATATTTAGACTATTTAAATCCTGGAAATTTTACATAGATGACTTTAAAGACATAAATACAGATGGAGGACCATGTTAAAAACATTCAGTACTATTTATTGTTACAGAACCTTGTAAACAAAAGCCAGGTCAGATATTCAGAATTCAATTTATGAGAGAAGACAGGTGATTAATTTGTACTAATTATAAAATTGAAGATCATTAGCTTTTCAGAAAAAGGTTTGCTAAAATAAATCATTTCTCTGTAACATTTGCTATAAACTGTATAGTTTTCTTTTTGAGGACATTTTTGGGCAATGGAAAAACTACTAGTTTATAGAGGAAAGTTTTCTTATTTTCCTGTGTCCTTGGAAAAATAATTTAATTCTCTTATGTCCACTTTTAAAACTCTACAACTTTGAATTAAGCGAAATTTGCTCCCCTTATCCCCCAAAGGGGACATTTGGCCATGTCTAGAGACATCTTTGTTGCCATGACTGGCGGGGGGTGCTACTAGCCTCTAGAGTAGTGGCCAGGGATGATGCTGAATAGCCTACAGGACAAACCTGCCACAATAAAGAATTATTGAACCCAAAAGGTCAGTAGTGTTGAAGTTGAGAAATTCTGCTTTAATCTATAGATTGATTAAAATAAATGGCACAGTGTTTAAAATCGGTAGTTCTAAAGCATGCTTTCTCAATTGAGGCAACTGAGAGTTTTCAAGGGAGAAAAAAATGATTCTTGGTGGGCAAAAAATATTGATATTACCATGGATTGTGATCCTCCTAAAGTCAATTCTCCTCAATAAAGAGACATTAGTATATTTGTGATGTTAAAGTTTCACAGGGGTGGAGTAACCAATCAGGCAAAAATTGCCTATATAGACTTCTTAGTGGGTGGTATTGGGGGAAAAAAAAGTTGAGAAACACTGCTCAACCAAATGAGTGAACCCAGGTAGGTCACTTCAGCTCTTTGTGCTTCAGTTCCCCATGTGTCCTTAGCTCATGGGGTTGTTGTGATGGTTAAAGTAGTATTAAACACCATTTATTTATGGAGTGCCCACCATATGTTAGTCTAGATACTCTTATATTGCAGTAACTAGCACAGCAGCTATAAAATAAATAGTATTTCCATTTTCTAGGTGAAGAAATGGAGGCGCATGTCATCATACAACCAAGCAAGTGGAAAGGACCACATATGACTTCCTATCTAACTGACTTCAAAGCCTGTTCTCTCTCTTCCACCTTTCATTGGCTTACATTATTAACAAACGTGTGTCATCTCAACATTGCAAATAATATAGCGCGCACGTGTCCAGCATTTTCTCTGGGGAAGTAAACAGTATGGGTAACGTTTGTGGCTTTTCTTAGTTATACCCAGCTTCAGGAAATGGATCTCTTCTTCCTTTCAAGACTTACCTTCCATCTGTCTTATTTTGATTCCAGCATTTTCCTTCTCCTCCACATGACCCAGATCATGTGCCAAAGTTTTTTTTCTCTCTCTCTTGTCTGTAATTTTCACTCCATTCCTCAGCTGGCTCATTCCCCACTGCCTGTGACAAGCTCAAGTTTTTTGAATTTTACAAAACTCTTCCTCAACCCTCTGAGGGTTTAGATACACTTTTATCCTATTGTTTTTCCTCACAGGCATCTTCTTTACAAGACTCATTTACAAACTTCTGCCTTTACTTCTTCAGCTACTGCTCGCTCTTCAATGTCCCCAAATTATGCTTTCACTTCTTTTCACCACATCTCATTGGATGAGTGTTTCTGGTATTTTCACTGTGGGTTCTCTCTATTACTCAAACTCTCTGCTCTTAGTTTCTGGGATATCTTTCTCTCCTGATATTTTTTCTACTTTTCTGACCATTCCTTGTTAGCCTCTTATGTCTATACCAAAGCAATGGTCATCCACAGGGTTTTAATCTCATGGCTTTGAATCTTCATTCAGCTATGGTCCCGATCCATGTATTATCCTACCACCCTGAATATTTCCACAGGGATCTCCAGGCTTTCCAAGGAAAGTAAGGTTATCCTCTCCCTTCCCTTGCAAATTCACTTCTCATCTGGTAGCTTTTATCTTGGGTATTGATATCACCAAGGTAATATGTATACCAGGTCTAGTCTAACATGTAATGGCACCTCAAAAATAGTAGTTGTTATTAATTTAATTTTTATGCAATACTGTGAGATAAGTACTATGATGATTATTTCCATTTTATGTGAGAAATTGAGGCACAAAGTGATTAAGTGGTATGCCTAAAGTCATTCTGCTTTCTTTTTTAACTTTTTTAAAAAGATTTATTTATTTATTTGATAGAGAGCACAAGTGTGAAGGGCAAATGGAGGGGGAGAGAGCATGTCAAGCAGACTCTGCACTGAGCATGGAGCCTGACATGGGGCTCATTTTCATAACCTCGAGATCATGACCTGAGCCAAAACCAAGAGTCAGATGCTTAACTGATTATCCCACTCAGGTGACCCTATTCTTGCTTTCTTCATTCCTCTAACAATAGCCAGTTAGTAATCAAGCCCTTTTCATTCTATAACATGTCCTCATCTCCTACTGCCTATACTCAGGTTCTCTTTATTTCTCATGTGACCTATGGCAGTAACACTCAATGCTATTTTTTTCCTGCAGCAATATCCTGTCCCCATCAAACCATCTGCACTATGGTCAGATCAGAGGGATCTTTCCAAAAATATTTACCTGCTCATGATACTTCCTTTCCTGAAACTCCTCAGTGGCTTCTATTTCTTGCAGTTTAATGCAAAATACCCTGTGAGAGCATACTGTGCTCCCCTGAGCTAGCCTGTTCTTGTTTCATTTCTCTTCATGGCCCTGCTTTAGAACTCATGTTCAGGCCACACAGTAATGATGTAATTCTTTTAAGATTTTATTTTTCTGGGGCACCTGGGTGGCTCAGTGGGTTAAAGCCTCTGCCTTCAGCTCAGGTCATGATCTCAGAGTCCTAGGATCAAGCCCCACATCAGGCTCTCTGCTCAGCAGGGAACCTGCTTCCTCCTCTCTCTCTCTGCCTGCCTCTTTGCCTACTTGTGATCTCTGCCAAATAAATAAATAAAATCTTTAAAAAAAAGATTTTATTTTTCCATTTATCTGAGAGAGAGGGAGAGAGAGAACCAATGGGGGGAGGAGCAGAGGGGTAGGGAGAGAGACAAGAAGACTTCGTGCTGAGCACTGAGCACAGCTCAGTGCTCAGTCCCTCAGGACCCTGAGATCTTGACCTGAGCTGAAACCAAGAGTCAGACACTTAACCAACTGAGCCACCCAGGTGTCCTGAATAATGATATAATTCTTAAAAGCATCATACTGCTTCACACTTCCATGATTTTATTCACCCTACAACCTCTACTCAAAATGCCTTCTTCTTCTTTGTCTTCCTGAAGAATCCCTACTCATCCTCTATGGCTGACATAAAATGTCAGCTACTTTAGAAGCATTTTTACCTGAAATCTCAAGGGCAATGTGCTGTATTTCCTCCCAATGAATAGTGTATGTACATTTAGCACAGTATATTTAATAGTTAAGTTGTTCTCCTTTGGGTTACAGAGGGCTTCAGAGGTTTGACTCCAGGTTTGAACCCTTAGTTTAACTTTTAGTATAATGTGTCTCTTGGCTATCTCTTGGCTAATTACTCTTCCCTTATCTACATCTATTTTCCCCTTGTCTACATCTAGGGTCGTTTAGAGCATTAAACGACCTTTGCCCTTGCTGTTTAATGTAGTAATCAATCGTTTGCTTATTTTTGTCCTCCGTCATCTGCTGCAATATAAATGTCATGGCTTTGTTTTGTTTACTGCTATGTTCTCAGAACTAGAATGATGTTTGACTTATAGTAGGGGTACTTAAATCCTTTGTTAAATAAATAAATGAGTAGCTTAGTAGATTATATTAATATTATTCTTTAGTAGATGGGTCCTGAAAGTCAGAGACCAGATCCTTTCTGTCTTTATGCATCAAGTTCGTTGGTTATTAAACTGTGTTCTTGGAGTCTTACAGTTTCTACGAACATTCTGCTGGGGGCTAGCTGTCTTGGTTTTTAGCTCCAATTTTATTTGTGTTATATAAAGATTTGTAGTAATGGTTTCACTGCTAAAAGGCTTTGAAATCCATTGACCTAGTGTATTTCTAACACATTCAGGAAGTCATTCAATAAATGTTTGCTGGATGAATGAATGAAACTGCCATAGATGTCATCTTCAACCAGAAAAATAACATAGAGCTGACATTTTCTTGAATAGCCTATCTATAATAAAATATCACCAACAACATTAACTTTTATTTATGCATCCTTGCAAAACTAATTTAGGTTTGATTATATATATAAAAATATATATATTTAAAAATATTTTTCTAATATAGCCTAGTGGCTTTTCTGCTTTTGTGGCATTGCTTTTATAATTTTTTTCATATAATTAAGTCAGTGAATACCACTGCTAGATATGGAAAAAGTAAGCACTAATTAAATTTTCCACCACAAGATAATTACTTTATTATTAGCAAACTAGAAGATGATGATTCAACATTCTTCATATCTTAGTAAAATGTTCTACATCTTCAAGATATTGGTAAAGTTTGACTTGGACAGTGTTTAAATTTTATTTGTATTAATGATTCTTGAAATAATTACATAATTATACTTGATTGATATATATCTAATGTAATAAACTCATTGGGTTTAACAGAAATAAGAATGGCCATAATGAAGTCAGATTTTAAGTTTATTTTATCTATTTTATTTAGTTTAATATAATATTTAAATGCTAATAATACAAATATTACAGCCATAAAATGATGAAGAAGAGTTCCATATTTTAACACAGAGGTGATTTCTGATACTTGTGATGAAGAATTCAGATTGTTCAAAGTCCTTCTGCAATAGTAATTGTCAATAAACTGTTTTGATTTTCCTCATGTCCACTTCCCTACTTCCTCAGAAAAAAAGAAAAGACAGGAAGTGGTAATAATGGCAGTGAGGATTTGAGGTGCAGTTGAGAATACACAGAAATCAGGGTAAAGGGAGTTGGCGTGGCCATCACAGGAAGGAGGAACTAATTCTGGCCATGAAGCAAAATGTTTGTTAACCAGAGCTAGTTTGCACAGGAAACAGCTAGGGGGATTGAGAATCACTGGGAAGAATTTGCCCCATGTTGGAAAAAAAATACTTCTATGCCCCATGGCTAAAGTGAACTGAAGAAAAATGTGTTGAGGTCGTCTAAAGTGCTTATTAATGATTAGAGACAGCAGAGAAAGATTATATTAGATTAGGTGATCTGATTTTCCAAGTAGTGGTATCTCTCTAAACAGACTGAAAACCCAGAAAAGTGATATGGATGACATCAGAAATGGATTTGATTGTTTTGTCGCATTGAGAGAAAACATGTTTTGGTAGGTTTGGATTATCTGAATGGGTACTGGAGGGAATGTTTCACATTCTCGAGGTATAGATCACTCTCAGATCATAGTTATATTTTGAGTCATAGAAATTAAAAATGCTGGGTTTTTTTTCAGTTTTTAGTTTAACCTGTGATTAGCTTTTTGACAAATGGAGTCTAAAATCTCTTCACTGACCAATGTCAGAAACATGCATTTACATATACATAAGCACATACTCACAAACACAGATTGTTTCATTTTAGGTCAGGTGACACCATTGTCAAAGCATTCAAAAGACACATTTTATTAAACCATTAACAGCAATATTGAGAAAGACATTAAGGAGTATAGGTACTTATATTCATAAAGACCTTAAAGGTCATCTATTCAACAATATTTTACAGATATGAGATACATAGAGGTAACACATTCAAGGTCATACAACCTAAGTTATCAGTAAGTTAGATCTAGAATCAGGTTTTCAGGTTCCCAGCAAGGGCTCTTTATCAATGACTATATAAGGGAGGTATGGCTAGGTCATTTATTTAATATTTATTTATCCATTCATTCAAACATTCACCCTATATATTTTGAAGTTAGGTCTCAGTTTACGCAAGACATCATATGGATCTTTATTTCACCCAATTAAGCCACTTAAATGTATACATTTTCCTGTGAATATAATTTTAGCTACATCTCACAATGCTTTCATTCGCTTCTCTTTAAGATACTTTATAATTTACTTATTAGTATTTGTTTTGAGTAAATAGCTTTATTGGAGAGTTGTCTTTTTTTAAATTTATATATTTCTAATATTGTTGTATGGAAATTTAAGGTTAGGAGGGTTTTTTAATTTCTGCGAGGTCGGGGGCAGTACCTGGGTAGCTTCGTCCATTAAATGTCCAACTCCTGATTTTGGCTCAGGTCATGATTTCAGGATTGTGAGATCAAACCCTGTGTGGGGCTCTGCACTGAGCATGGAGGTCGCTCTAGAGTCTCTCTCAGCTCCTTCCCTTCCTCTTAAAAAAAAAAAAAAAGAAAGAAGAAAAAGAAAGGTTTTTTACTTTTGGAAATTACTTGATATGGCCTAACACATAGTGAATTTCTCCAATTATTTTATGCCAATTATGTTTTTTTTTTTTTTTTTTTTTTTTTTTTTTTTAAAGATTTTATTTATTTATTTGACAGAGAGAAATTACAAGTACACTGAGAGGCAGGCAGAGAGAGAGAGAAGGAAGCAGGCTCCCTGCTGAGCAGAGAGCCCGATGTGGGACTCGATCCCAGGACCCTGAGATCATGACCTGAGCCGAAGGCAGCGGCTTTACCCACTGAGCCACCCAGGCGCCCCCCAATTATGTTTTTTTATTTCAAAGGAAAGTTTGTGTGTCTTTCGTGTTTGTTAGGTTATCACGTATCTCTAGTTTTTGTTTGCTTAATCTGTTACCTTGCGGTATAAAATCCCCCAGTATTGTTATGGATTTGTCAAACACGTCTAGTATTCTTAGTTTATAAAAAAATATATTTCAAGTCTATATTTTGCATATAAGAGTTAATGGCATATTTTGCATAGATTACATAATCATCAAATATCCCTTTTTGTCCTTGAATTTAATTTTGATTAGTATTATTATTGTTATGTGTTTTTTTTTATTTTTTTAGCATTTATTTGACAGAGAGCATGTGTGTATATACATGCACACATGAGCTGGGGGGGTGGCAGGCAGAGGGAAAGGGAGAAGCAGGCTCCAGGAGGAGCATGGAGTGTGACTCAGGGCTCAATCCCAGGACCCTGGGGTCATGAGTGCTGGGATCATGACCTGAGCTCTAAAGGCAGATGCTTTATCAACTGAGTCACCCAGGCATCCCAGCTTTTTTATTCTTTCCACACACATATCTGATGTATTTTTTTCTATTTCTTTTATTTCAACCTGTCTATGCCTTTTTGTTTCAGCTGTATCTTCAATAATCAGTAGTAGATTTATTAATTTATGTTCTTTTGATTCATCATAATCCCATGTTTTATGTTTTCTAGTTGCAAACTTAATTTTTCCCACTTAATTCATCTATCCATTCCTTTTTTCTGAGTGTTCTTTATTTTATACTTTCTTCTTTGTGATTTAGATTTTTTTCATCCCATTTCTTTGAAGCTATTGGATGACTAGAGATTTAGTATTTTATGTGGTACAGTAAATCGATCCCTTTGTCATTAATAAGTGTCCCTTTTTATCTTTAATAATGCTTTTTGCCTTTAATACTATCCTTGCAATATGAGTTTAGCCTTACCAGTTTCATTTGGTTAGAGTTTAGTGGTATTTTTTTTAGTGAAGTATACTTAACATATAATTTTATATTAGCTCCAGGTGTACAACTTATTGATTCAACAATTCTACACCGCAACCCACAATGTTATTATAATATTATTATATTCCCTATGCTGTAGTTTTTAATTTCTAAGATTTATTTATCTTATAACTGGAAGTTTATACCTTTTAACCTTTTATTTCATTTTTTACTCTTAAGTGTTTACCCTTAAAAAATTTAAACACATATTTTAACTATTTTTTTGTTTAGCATCTAATGCTAATCAATATTTATACCCATATACTGCCTTTGTTTTACTATAATCATCTGTAACTCCACCAAGAAGTTAATAATTCTTTTTAAAAAATGTTTTTGATTAAAGTGTAGTTGGCACACAATGTTACATTAGTTTTAGGTGTGCAGCATAATGATTCAACAAGTCTATGTTATTCTATGCTCATCACAAGTGTGGCTACCGTATGTCAGTGTACAACACCATTATAATACTATTGACTATATTTCCTATATTTTACCTAATAATTCTTTTGTATTATGTCTCCACATTCTTGTATATCTTTAAAATTCCCCCCAAAATTCATAGAGATCTTTAGAACTAATTCTCAAGTTTATGATTTCTTTTTTTATTTTAAGATTTTATTTTCTTGAGAGAAAGAATGAGAGAGAGAGGGAGCATGAGCAGGAGGTGGGAGAGAGGCAGACTCCCCTGGCAAGCAGGGAGCCCAGTGTGGGACTGGGACCATGACCTGAGCCAAAGGCAGACGCTTAATTGACTGAGCCACCCAGGAGCACCATGATTTCTTTCTTTATCATCTTTTCTTCACATTTCTCTTTCTTGGGTTTATTTTTCATTTATTGAAGTGACTTCTCAAGTTAGTCTTTCAAATAGTACATGATTGCTTTCAAAATCATCTTGATTTTCTTTTACTTGAATGCTAATTTGGATTTGAATGCATTAGAGTATTTTAAGCTCCTAGTTATTTTCCCTCAGAATGTTGAGGACCTTTCTCAGGTCTTTAACATTAAGCCAACAGTATTGAAATCTATGATGTAAATAAAGAAATTTGAGGCAGGCCATGAAGGAGAATACTAGAAACAGAGTCAAAGAACTGACAGAAGTTAGGTGAAAGCTCAAAGTCCCTGCAGTGTCAGGGGTGATTCAGGATTTCCACCACAGTCTCCCCAGAGAATATGACTGAGGGGCCAAGTGCCAAGGACCCAAAAGGAGAGCCAGAGAGAGCAGCCATTATTGGTGGGTAACATTGAAGGGGAAGTCAAGGATCAGGTTTTTATATATATATGACCTGGGAGTTAATTTCCTTTTAGAGGTACATCAAATAGCAGACTGGTTCCAGATTGACCTTGCTAGTGGGGAAGATCTGTCTGTAGGAGGCAGACATCTGACAAGGAAAAGCTAGTGACAGCCAAGGTAAACAGAAAATAATTCAAGAGGAAAAACCAAGGTTTTCACAATATAACTTTATATTATGTAAAACTCTGGAATACACAGATGAATTAGAAACTGAATCTGTCAGAACAAATGTCTGTGAACTTGATGGCCTAAAACAACAGGACTTTATCCTCAGACTTCCAAAGGTCTGAAGTCAGATATCAAGGGGTTATTAGGGCCACATTCCCTCTGGAGTTTCTGAGGAGAATCACTCCTTGCCTCTTCCAGCTTCTGGAAGCTCTCAATATTCTTGTGGCTGACTCACTCGAATCTCTGCCTGTGTCATTTTCACAAGATTTCCCTCTTCTCTGCTCCTGTCTTCTCTTCTGTCTCTTATAGGACACTTGTGATTAGATTTCAGACCGACATTGTTCCTTTAGGATTATCTCATCTTGAGATACTTAACTTAATTACATCTGCAAAGATTCTTTTTCCAAAGAAGGTCACGTTCCTGGATTCTGGGTGGACATGTCTTTGCAGGTAAGGAGCAATTAAAATCACTGCAACAAACAAACTCTTTCAAAGATAAGTAGCAGCATAAATAGTAATATATAAATGAGGATAGATTTTAGGCTTATTTACACTGCTGTAATGTGAATAATGGAGAATTGGTATTGAATGAACAGAATGTTCAGTATTTTGCAATTCATATTATGTCTCTAGGACATTGATTCTCAAAAATGTAATGTTCATATAAAATCACCTGGGGTTTCCAATTAAAAATAAAGACATTTTAGGCTCCATTCCCAGAAATTTGGTTTTAATAAATCTACATTGGATCCAGGAATCTGCTATTTAATAGGAAGAAAGAGAGGGGAAGGATATCTAAGTTTTATAGGACCTAATACAATTTTGAATAGGGTCTTATGAAAGACAATAACCCAAACTAAGAAGTATAAACTTAGGTACAATGTCACAGTAAGTACCCCAGAAGCTTAAATCGGGCTAGCTTTTGGCAAATCTGCCCTGTCAGTCACTCTAAGAATCTAGCATGTGATCTATAGACCGCCAGTTTATGGTCAACTGTTTTAGTATACTTTTCCTGCCTTTCTTTTGTTATTGTTAAACATCTTTTCTTGCTGGAAATTGAACTTCTCTTTACAATCTTTCTGAAAGTTAATTATTGAGACAAAACCCTTAATGTTGACTAGAATTATAACTATGTTAGGGGATGGATTGGTCCCTGGTATTAAATGTAAAGCTTGTGAACTTCAAAAATGCCTTTCATGTAGTCCTTACTATTACTATTACTATTACATATTTATAGGTTTTTTTCCCTGGGAGAATCTTGAGGTAGAATAAAGGGGCATAGGTTAAAAATACCAGATATCCTTCTTTGAGACTCTTTATACATGAAACGAAGATCTCACCAAATTGTTCTAAGGATTGAATGTGGTAGTATATGGATGCCTAATACAGAGACTGCACAATTCTTATTAATATTAATTTTCTTACTTAAGATTTTTTTCTTTTCTCCCTCTCTAACATAGCTTTGGCCCTAGATTATTGAATAACTGAAAGAAAAAAACCTATAAAATTCTCTATGGAATTTTGCATTTTAGTTCTTACCTATGTCACATATGAAAAGACCAATAAAATTCTGATATTGAAACAATTTGTTCTTAATGATAGTAGCAGTGTTTTTAACTTTTTACTGAGGCTTTCTCTAGGCTATCCTCTGCCATCAGTGCTTCATATACATTACTGTCTTTAATTCCCATAAGAAACCTATAATAGAGGTACAATTATCTTCCAGTGTTTCTTTTCTTTTATTGAGATGTAATTGACAGGTAATACTATGTAAGTTTAAGGTGCCCAACCTTAAAACTTATTATTGATTTGATACATTTATATATTGCCACATCCTTCCACATAGTGTTAGCTAATACTTCTGTACCTCACCTCATTATCATTTCTTTTTTTGTGGTGGGCACTGTTAAGATCTAGTCTTTACGAGTTTTTAAGTTTATAATGCACTATTGTTGTCTATAATCATTATGCAGTGCATTAGATCTCTAGGACTTATTTACCTCCTGGTTCCAAGTTTGTATCCTTAAACAACATATAATATTTCTGTTTTTTACAAAATAAGAAACTGAGGCTTATAAAGCCTTTTGTAACTTTTCCAAGAAGACACATAATGAGGAAGTGGCAAAGTAGACACCTACACTGGCTGACCCACAATTACACTGTTACACTGTTACTGTTATTGTAACCCACTGTTACAATTCCAAGATAATATTCCTGAATTAGCTAAATCAACTTTATTTATAGCAACTAATTTCTATTACTTAACAATAAACTTCTGCATATATTAGCAGCCGGTGATAATAGAATGCGCTTTGCTTTATTTTAAATGGTACAGACATATTGTAGTTGTGGGCACTTTAACCCAGGAAATTACAGAGAATACAATTTTCAATGATTAGGTAGAAATGCTTTTAATTTCCATCTTCTTTTGGCAGTTATATTTTTTAATAAAATTCTGTGCTGTACATTTCTTTTTTTACTAATGTGATTATGTGGTCTAACATCAAAAGGGTTCATTGCTTAATGACCAAGAACCAAGCATGTGAGGATGCAGAAGTTGGAAATGGTTTTAGACAAATCAATTTCAAGTGAATTAATCTTTGAAAACAGTACTTGAGCATTTTCCATATGAAAGTCATTTCCATTATGACTTCATAGAGCCATTCAAAGTGTCTTTTTGATGTTTATTGTCTTTATGGTACTAAGAGTAGCTACATTGCGTTATAATAACATGGTTTATTTCTGCCTCTAAATTATCTACGGAGCAGAGTGGATTTATGTAGCTGTGTACATTTGCTCAGCATCTCTTTGGTATCCTTCCAGAATCACTTATACATTGCCTTTGGTTGTATATGTATCTTTGTGAAAATGACAGCAAGCACTGAATCAGAGTGATGCACCATTTGCTCTGTGGGGCTTTATGTATTGTCACTACAATTGTACGTTCACAGGCAGCTTGGTGTACTTAAGATTTACAAGTCATTTGTTTGCTTCCAAGGAGTCCTCTTCGATGACACTGTATATTAAAGTTACTAAACAAATTATATATTTTTGTGCCTAAAACTTTAGTGATTCATGATGAATCTGTATCCTTCTTTTTCCCCTTCCTCCTCTATCTCCTCCTTTCTCTATTACCTTTCTTCCTTCCCTTTTTCTTTCTTTTTCAAAAAATAGTATATCTATTGTAATTCAATGGGTAATCCCACTGAGAACCTGAAATCATTTTTTTAGAAATCTCTTTTTTTCCAATTTTTGCCTTTGCATTTATATTGTTTCTGTGGCCCAACTGAATATTTATATTGTTTCTGTGGCCCAACTGAATATTTAAGTCTCAAAGTAACTCACAGTTTTCAAGCATTCTTTTCCTTGGTGTTATTAAGCTTAGATTTTATCTTCTCCCGTCTAATCTTTCCATTGAAGAGATCAAAAGTTGCAGTTATAGATGTGAGGTCTTTAAGAATAAATTCTCTGGGGGCGCCTGGGTGGCTCAGTAGGTTAAAGCCTCTGCCTTCAGCTCTGGTCATGATCTCAGGGTCCTGGGATCAAGCCCCGCTTGATCCCGGGCTCTCTGCTCAGTGGGGAGCCTGCTTCCCCCTCTCTCTCTGCCTGCTTCTCTGCCTACTTGTGCTCTGTCTCTGTTAAAGAAATAAATAAAATCTTAAAAAAAAAAAAAAGAATAAATTCTCTGAGCACTTAGGGTATACAAAAAAAAAAGTCAGGTCTGAAGAAAAAAAGAATCATTGCTAGAAGAATCTAATATTCTCCACAAATTCATAAAAATAATTCATTCAATTTCTATTTAAAAAATACATGAAATTCTTGTGAATATTTTAGGTAAACATTTATAGCAAGCAGCTCCTTATTAAAAGAATACTTAAACTTTTTTTGAATGATCTTTTTGAGTATTAGTTGATTTTACAAAAGCCAGCTTTCTGGCATTGAAACTGAAACCATTCAGTATCCATGCTGTAATGTCAGATGGAGATATTTTAAATTTTTTGGCATTTACTTAGACAGTTTCTTCTCTGTCTCCCAATATGACAAAAGTGTTGCTTATTATTTAATTCAAAGTAAAATTGTGCCATGATGACAGTGCTTTATGTAGAAAAATACAGTGAATGAAAGCCTATATGCCACAGGCTGAATGATAGAAGCCTATATGATATTTGTAATTTTTGCTCATTAAATATGACTTCTAATTCTGGTTCTATATAGTCCCAAGGAAAAATACAGAAATAAATACAGAAAACATAATAATTTATTCCTTTCTTTCTTTCTTCTTTGTTCCTTCCTGCTTCCTTATTTCTTCCACCACAAATAGAGTTTTGAGTTAGAAAAGAAAATACAGAAGTGATGAGTACCAGTACTCTAGAATTGCTTTCAGACGTAGAGTTTTGGTGCCTATGAAGAACTCTGTCACACAATTCAAAGTCTTTTTCAAATTGTATAGGCTTTGAATCATCAAATTTGAAGGAATTTGGCAGTTATTCAGTCCTCCATCTGCTTCCGATAAAAGCTGTTTTATTAAGTCACCCATAGATTCCCATAGATGGGAATCTATGCTTTCTTTTAGGTTTTGAGAGAAAATGATTCAATAATCTCTTTTATAACTTATTTTGGTGTTTAATAACTCAAACTGTCAAAAAAGATTTTTTCCTCATTAGCCTAAACTCTTTTTGTTGTCATTTAAACCAAGAATCAGATGAACAGCCTCATAGAATTAATCTATGAATGCAACATCAAAGGACAAATAATTACAATCCAAGCTGTTTTGCCTCACTTGAGCCATCCTAATTCTCAAAGTCCAGATCTGGGATTATTAATAGTGCTTAAATTTTAGTATTTAATACTCCTGATATTTATGAAGACAGAATCTGTTGGATATGCCTCTGAATGCCTAAAACCATATTAAGAATGATATTTCTTAATAATGTGTATATTGTTACCCTTTCCATTTACTATGATTGAATAATGTGTCTCCATCCAAACCTGCTTCCTCTGATCAGTTTCCTGAGCCCTCTGCTTCCGGTTCTAATCCTTCTTACTGTTTGCTTCAATTCCGGCATAGTTCTACAGCTCCAAACCTGTTAGTTCTTCCTTCCTGTGCCCAGTTATAGGTATTCTGAACCCTTACCACAACAACTTCTGTCATTAGTGTAATAATACCATTAGCAGACCCACTGCCAGTTCTGGAGAGCCTGAAGCTACTGCTCTCATTCCTTGGCTACTTTTAATGTTTCTGCTACACTTAAGCCACCTGGTCAGTAGGTCCCAGAAGCATGAACAGTGCTGGACCTGATCCTGGAATAAGAACAAGAACTAGAAATGAATATAATATCTAGATGTATGTATGTGTATATATATATATAATCCAAAGTGGATTCATTATGTTTAAAGAAAAACTAATACCTGTTTTACCCAAGAAAAGATAAGGAAAGCAGTATAGTTATCTGATTTTAAATTTCATCCCAGAGTATGACACATTGATTGGAATGGCTGAGATTCCATGCAAGTGAGAGAAACCCAATTTAGAATAACTCGGGCAGAAAAGATTAGAATAGCCTACATAATCAAATGATGTGAGGGAGGAGGTGCATCTGGCATCAGGAACATCAGGGATAAAGATAAGAAAGTGATACCAGAATTTGCTCCATCTTTCCATCCCCTGCTCTTTGACTGAGGAATCTCTTCTCTCAAGACATACTTCCTATACTGGACCGCTCTGGTGCTTCACAACTCATAGCTTTGCTGCTGGGTGGGTATTGGAATTCTTCCCTTAGCTCCAGTATGGAAAATTCTGATTTTGATGAGATGATTTTCGATGGTGTTAAGCAGGAGTGTGTCTTGACCTGTTTTAGATCTTAAAAGGCTCACCTTGGCTGCCCTGTTTGATTGTGGGGAAAGGAGGTTGGGAAGAAAGGGAAACCAATTAGGAGCTCATTGCAGTAGTTCAAGTGAGAAATAATGGTGACTTGTGGTAAAATGCTCAGAGTAAAGAGAGTAAAAATGGTTCAATTGGAATATATTTTGGAGCCCAACAGACAGGCCAGAATAATGGATTGGTAGTGAGGTGGGAGGAACCAAAGAGGAAACAGAGTAATTCTTGTGTTTTTGGCCTAAGCAATTAGATGGTGATATCATTTAAGGAGAAAGAAAATGTCCCCATATAACTATATAGTACATATGTAATATATATCTTCCATCAAATGTGTGTACATTTTATTCATAGAATTAAACAGAAAATGCTATGTCTTCATATCCAAAGACAGACTATTATGAACATTCTACCTAATTTCAGTTGATACCCAATTTTGCTTTTTAGCAAAACCAGAATGAGTCAGAATAACTGGTAGGAAGCACCTTATAAAAACATAAGACCTCTCCCCTCTCTGCCCACAGATAATTAGACTGGTCATGAACCCATATAAAACCAGTATGGTGCCAACTGGATTCTTTAGTGTACAATTTGAATAAGTAATATAGAAACTACTCCAGGTAAGTAGAGGAAGAAAAATTTGGTCTTAATATGAGGATTGAGATGGTATGAGGAATCTGTAATCACTTAATAACTGAGTTTTGGGGTGACAGGAATTATAGGTAAGCAAATAGAGTGGCTCTTCAGAGAAAATCAGGAAAATGCAATAGACTAGAAGTGAGGAAGAGAAATAAGATACCACTCCATGCTCTGAGTGAATAATTTGTTTTTATTCCTGAGTTTCCCCTTCAGACCTTGTATGAACAACCTCTCCTTGGGTATCAGTGTTTCCTGTCCTAGATATTGATTTGGAATACTCCCCTTAGGCAGAGTTGGAAATTCTGATTCAGATAAGAAAATTATCAGAGATATAGAAAAATATTTATGTACAAAGATATGCACACAATTATTAGCCAAATTATTGAACAGGAAAATAATAAGTCCTCAATAAAGGGAAATTATTAAATTGTAGTATTCAAACAGAGGAATATTATACAACCAATAAAATGATATATTCAGTGACAACTCAATTACATATATAGATGCTTATGTTATAGTGCTAAGTTAAAAGCAAAAGCAGATTACAAAAGTGGAAGTGGCTGGGATCCTAAAATGTGATTCTATGTTATTTCAATACACTGGCCAACCTGTGAGAAAGCAGGGACCTTAAGGATCCCTCAGTTATCTCTGAGAATTTCTCATGGGTCTGTCCATGCCTTATAACATGTTCTTCTCTAGCCTTTGTTCTGGCCTTCATGCCTTGACCTTGCTGCTTATGGACTTTGAGAGATCCCTATGTCACAGGGACTGGGTGCCATGTATTGGTTATTGTGGCTAACATTGCTGACTTAGTCTTGGAGAAGAGTGGACTCTTCTTAGTACCCCCACAGCACAATCACTTTAGTCTTTACTACAGAGACTGGAGTAAGAGAAGGAGAACATGGATTTGCTTCTGTCAGTGGTAGCTCACAGCACTTGTAACCTAAATGTAACCTTATATCTAGCCTTCTTGGAAGGTCCCCATGTACTACCTCAAACTCCAGAAACAGGAATTTCCAAACAGGTCCATATCTAGAGTCTCAATCTTATCTCACTGCAGCCCGAGAGAGAGAGGAGGAAGACTTTTCTGCCTCAAGTCCAGTTTCCTTTAAATATACTGGTTGAGGGGCACCTGGGTGACTCAGTGGGTTAAAGCCTCTGCCTTTGGCTCAGATCATGATCCCAGGGTCTTGGGATGGAGCCCCACATCAGGCTCTCTGCTCAGCAGGGAGCCTGCTTCTTCCTCTCTCTCTCTCTTTGCCTGCTTCTCTGCCTACTTGTAATCTCTGTCAAATAAAGAAATTAAATATTTTAAAAAATGTTTAAAAAATAAATATACTGGTTGAGAATGATTGATAATGAAAATATAAAGGTACAGATATAAAGATACAATCTTGCCAATAAAATCAATTTATAAGTGCCAAGAACCCTCAGTGTCTCAATCTGAAGCAAGTATCCCAATAACAATGGAAATATTCCAACCAAATCCTCATTAGCTAAAAGCTTTGCAAAGTGGTCCTTTGAAAAAGGAAAATTCCCTTAACGGAAAATTCACTTTTCTACCCTAGAATTCAGAAACTGTTTATAATCCCCAAAATAATGTTATTAGAAAGGAAACAATTTAAGTTAGAGTTGTCAGTGGTCCTTTGTGAAATGAGAGTATATTTTAAAATAAGTTTATATATTTTCCAAATTTCCTATATTGAATATATATTATTAAAAACTTAAAACATAATTTTAAAAAGTTATGTTGGAGTTTAGTTTCATTTACTGTAATGAGTATAGTTGTTTGCCTAGGTAACTTACTAATGACTGATATACCACTGACTTGATAGAGTTTTAATTTAAATGAAAATTGATAATTATGTCTGTGAGAATTTCAGTCAGAATTTCTAATAGGAAAAGAGATCAAAACTCCTAAAAAGTTTCATGAAGGTAAAATCATCCCCCTCAAATTAAATCAAAACATTATTAATATTATTGTTTTAACTCATTTGTGGGTAGGGGTTGGATGGGGATTTCTGTTTTGATGGTGAGAAAAAGTTCTATCAAATTGGGAATTATTGAATTACCAAATGAACTGCTCTTAAAGTATGAAACCAGGGCTAATTCTATGGCATGGACACAAAAGTCATCAAAAATTTTCAGCATTAATAATATTATTATATCATTATGTTATCATTTGTGATAGCATTTCATATCTTGGGTTTAAGTAACCATTTCAGCACTAATTTTTGAACCAATTAATTATATATGCCAACAGAATTCAAGTTGAGTTAGTTTCAAACTCAATTCCCTTTGACTGTGGTGGAAGTAGGCAAGAAACTTTAATTCAATTTTAAGTGCAAAGTAATTAAATGGATTGAGTTTGTGAATGGAATCTCCTGATTGGAAATGCCAGGAGGTCAGTCAAGTAGTTTTATAAGATTTCTGTGAATTAAAATAATATCTCCAAGTAATGTAATAAATATTCACTCTATAGGACTGGAAACATTGTTGATTTAATTGTTTCTTTTAAATTAGTTTGGAGCAGATAATTTCATTAAATTTTACAGAAAACACTATATGGTAGGGAAGCCTTTATTATCCCTTTTTCTTAGCTAAAATAAGATTCCTTGGAGGCATTTTATTTTTATTTTCAGTTTTCTTTTTCTTTCTTTCTTTCTTTCTTTCTTTCTTTCTTTCTTTCTTTCTTTCTAATGTGATGTTTCTTTGGGTTAAATTGCAAAATATATACAAACCATAAAGCTTTGGAAACTGAGGTTCAATTCAAATGTGTATCCTCTATCTACAATGAAATATCTTTTTCATAAATGCCCTGAAAACAATAGTTAGAATCACACTTAAAACAGCATGATCTTCTAATTTGTTTGAGGTATTTTAAAACAACTCACCTAGCATTGTTGTCCTTGGACTCTTACATCCTTTTATCAGTTGAAATGTCAACTTTCAAATCATTTCTTAATTTTGTTTTCTCACTTTCTTTTTCAGTATGGAACTAATCCATCCTTTTACTGACCTTTGTAAATGGTTTTCTTTGTTATAAGAATAAGGTAACAGTGCCTTCTTATTTGATAATTATCAGGAAACTATGAGATCAAGGAAGGAATAGTTAATTTTATATCTTCTTCTTGCTCTAAATCCCCTATGCTCTTTGATGTCACTCCTTATGGACCAGAAAGCAAAACAAAACAAGACAAAACCAAAGCCTATATCAATTAAGGGTACAGAGCAGCAAATACAGCTTCTGAATTCAGGAAAGGCCATCTCTTAAAATAGGAAGAGAGTTTTCCTTTCATTGTTCTTGAACAGGTTAACTACGTATGTTTATTTTCTGTCAAGCAAATAGCAAACAGGTCAAATTGAAATTGTTTCCATTAAAATTCACATCGTTTTTGTAAAAGAATATTGAATTTTCCTATGTTAGTTAGTCGAGGATAAGTCCATTTCTTACAGAATAAATATATTAGGCCAAAAACTATAATCCCTGTCTTCATTTTACAAGTATCTATTCATAGGCAGCAAAAGGAGTGAATTCGTTGTCTTGGGTTTTTTTCTAGGTACACTCTTAAGCATTACGTAGCTATCTGTTCTGCTGGATAATTTCTGTTAATTAAAGTTGATAATCCCAGAAAATGAAGTTCGTTACATTCATCTCTTGAGTCATTATCGACTCCTCTAAGTTTTGGATAATGAGGTCATCTGCTTCTTTGAAATGCCTCATGACTTTTAACTGTTCAGAAAGATTGTCTGTCTAAAACAGATAACAGAAAGTAATGAGAACATTTTCTTTCTTTCTTTCTTTTTTTTTTTTTTGCTTAGAAACTCTATATAGAAATGAAATTATATATCTACTTATCTACTATTTTATGATTAACAATTTTTTTCTTTCAGGGTTACTGTTTTTCATGTTTTTACTCTAATATATCTTGTTAATAATGAAGCAGGTAATACTACCATTTGGCTTTAATAACTCGCTTCTGAAAAGTGTAATCATTCATCAAATGTATTTTTTAATTATGGTTCCCTTGGCCATTCACAAATATTCATTAAAATAGTTTGTTAGTGTAAAAGTTAATTGTGGTATTTTCGTTGTCTAGGGAATAGATTAAAAGAACTTTGAAAACTCCTTTTGATGAAACAAGTAATAAAATATAGAAACAACCAGATCTGTGGAACAGTAGGTATGTGTTTGGTGTTTGTGCAAGAATTTTTATGCAAATTTGAAAACTTTTTATAATTTTTTTTTCAGAGTGAGGATATGCCAATACTTTGGGCACACTTATAAACCCCTCTTGTCTTCAGTCTTATTGGCTATGTCCAATAAAGTTTGATATCTCCTAAAGGACCACTGTGGTTTGTTGGCTTAATGAAGCAAGCTGGAAAAAGTTTTGTGCAGCACCTTTACTGGGCTCTGAGTGTTCTATAAAATTGCAAAGTATGTTCCAGTTTTAAACAATTCCCAATGATGGGTTATTTCCAGTGTGGCAAAACTGTACCTGAGGGAGTAACTAACTACATGAATGTCTTATACATATACCCACTAGCTCTACATGAATGTCTTGTACATATAGCCACTAGCTCTAGTATGCTCCAAAGAATATCCTTCAAGCAATGGTGAACAAAGTATTAATTTCCTCTTTTGGAAATTTTCCAGGATATCACGGTCAAGATAATTGTATGGAGAATGATCTGGGAATCTGGTGATTAATAGTTTATCATACAGAAGAAGATCTCTAAAAAAACAGATTTGTTCTTTATCTTGCAGATTCTTTCTCAGTATACAGATTTTCACAGCTAGATCATTGGTACTAGATACTAGAGAATTCTGGTTTTCTTCACTATGATCAATTTCTAAAACAAAATTTTAAAATCTACTTCTTTTTTTTTTAAATATTTTATTTATTTATTTGAGAGAGAGACAGGGAGAAGAGAACATGAGTGAGGAGAAGGGCAGAGAGAGAAGCAGACTCCCCGTGGAGATGGGAGCCCGATATGAGACTCAATCCCGGGACTCCGAGATCATGACCTGAGCCGAAGGCAGTTGTCCAACCAACTGAGCCACCCAGGCATCCCTAAAATCTACTTCTTAATTTAGAGAAGGGAAATAAGAAAACAGTATACAGTTCTGCTTAGTATTTAGATAGATTAGGACTGATGAATCTGGAAAGCGTCCTTCCAACAGAAGAGGAAATAGCTTTTCCTCTCTAATTTGTTGCTGTGATTTTAAAACACTGATTCCTAGTTTGTCATTCATAACCTAAAGGCTAAATTTTAAAGAATACTTTATTCTATTTCTTTATGTATTTGTTTTCTTAGAATAAAGTTATTATATCTGGGTACAATTTGACAGCTTCATGTCAGAAAATACATCCACCATTCCCTGAAGAAGTGAATAAAGTCTTCAAGACAACCTATTAAGTTTACGGAAACACCTGACTTGTATGGCTAAAAAAAAAAAAAAAAAAATAGAAGTGTGTTATTGAAAGATAATTTATTAAAAGGACAAAAATCACGGCTCTCATACAAATATAAAATGAACATACATCAGAGATTTTATTTGACTCATTAATTAATGAGAAAACTAGTAAGAGGTTACAACTAGCTCAAAGAAAAATTTAAAGAAACATATGAGCAATAAGGAAAGGTGAAATAAATGTACAAGTTGATGCAAAACAGCTCTGTTCACAAGGCAATAATGAATCACATCTCACAGGACTCAGTTCATTTGCATGTCTGTAGATAGGAATGATTTGCATTATTTTCAGTTTCCTATTAATTTTTGAAAAGAAAATAGCTTAAAAATAGCTATTTAGCTGAAAATAGCTTAAAAATAATTGTAAATTAGATTCAAGCCAATAAGAACTATGATTCCAAGATGACTAGACTATGCATCCTGCCACCCAAGACCATTTAACCTATTCAGTGAGAGCAGCAAGGTCTGGCATGATGTGTGCTCTATGTAAGTTATAATCTGCTGGGTGAATGTTGCTGAAGTTTTTACTTGGGAGGATTGGAGAGGGTGGCGCTTAGTGATGTTAAACATTGACCTAACTGCATGCTAAGGGAATCTTTTCTTATCCTCCATGTATGATTTTCCTCATGTCTAACTGTTGCAGCTGAGGAAGACTCCCTCTCCGTGAAGGCAAGCTATTAGAGTGTTGGTTGTGCTGTGCTTCAAACTTACAGACAAACTTTGAGCACAAAATGAAGGACCCTAAGGGGAGAATTTCTAGATCCAAGATATAGTGCTCTGAAGACGTAGGGGAAAAAAATCATGAATATTTTTTATTATCATTGCTAAATCAGAGGTGGAAGGTGAGAAGCCCAGTTTGAAGAAGGCTGGGCCCAACCTGGGGTCAGACAAGTGTGGGCATGTCTGAAAACCAGTGGGTGAGGCGGCCAGTAAACCTGCTGAATGTGAGAGAGCAGAAATTCTTTGAAATCAAAGACTATATGCTTTGTTTCTGC
Source organism: Mustela nigripes (assembly GCF_022355385.1). Lineage (NCBI taxonomy): Eukaryota > Metazoa > Chordata > Mammalia > Carnivora > Mustelidae > Mustela > Mustela nigripes. The sequence continues at coordinate 126,954,961 of NC_081558.1, read as the reverse complement.
TCACAAAGAAGGAAACCTTGGGTGAATTCTGAAAGAGTTCAGTAAAATTCAGGAGTAACCTAAAATAGTTTTCAGGATGCTACTGTAATCATTGAGTTCATTAGACTATGGGTATATTTTTCTTGCTTTATGCACTTTTCGTCTTGTATGTTAATATCAAAATGTATTATAGCAAACTTTACCCATGACCTTCTTCTGTAACAAGGTTTAAGAGTTTCCTGTGCTCATTTTACTGAGATCAGGGATTCACATCGTAGTAGGTAGATGAGTCCTGTCCTACTCATTAGTAGGGGCAGATGTTTCCCCAGGACTACCGAGAGATGTTCTTAGTAATAATAATTATAATTAAAAAAATCTCTGCTTTATTAAGATGTGCTTCTGATGGAAAGTCTTTCATTTTAAAAGATAAAGAGCTTCCAACATGTCCTATTCACCGGAATCTAAAAAATCTAGTGAGTGCTGATAAAGTGTTCTAAATGCAGTGTGAGGGATCTCTTTGTCTTGACTGGCGTGTGATAAATTAGCAAAATGAATAAAATAAAGGTGGCTGATAAGTTAGTTTTGTCTTTTGCTAAACTTTATGGCAGACTTTAAATAGTGAATTATATATACTGATTAATTTACACTGCTGTTATTTATAAGATTCTGCAGTTGTTGCCTAAATGTTGTAGAAGCATTTTGGTCTAGCATACAGACCAAAATGTATTTTTTGTATTGTATTTTTATTTCTCACATTGTCTTTCCTGACTTTTGCAACTTTCTTCTTGATTGGAAAAAGGACAAGTGCTAGATAAGGTTTTGTTTTGTTTGGGGCTAAAAAATCTTCATTTTTCCAATAGAAAAGAGTAGGGCACAAGATTAAAGAGAATTTTTGCAATTAAAGCTTTCATAAAAATTTTAAAATGTTTGAGCACTGTAAATATGAGCACAGAATTTATAGGTTCAGTTATAAATTGTCACCTGATAAAAATAGAGTTAATAAGAATCCATTAAAAACAGGAGATTTGCATCTGCACTTGCATTGTTGCCTAAAAGGAGAAGTTGCCTATGATTTACTGATGCCCTTATAGAATGAATCAAGTATCTTCTAAATATCAGGAAAAAGATTATGGTATCATTCAGATATTATCTAAAGCACACCAATATGAGATTCAATAAATGTTTGGTGACTGGTAATAAGGGATATAGAAAAGTGAAATGTTATAAAGAAGTAAATTACCTTCAGGTTGGGGAGACACCCTCCCTAATGGAGATGTATATGGTATGTAGAAAAGTGTACTTTGTAGTATAATACTGACTTGATTCTTGACTTCAGAATAAGACCTATGTTGGGTGCTATCTTGCCACGTGTTAACCATTTGTCCTTAGCAATATTGCTAAATCTTCTCCTCTTTCCTCATTTTTGAAAAGAGTTCAATGATAGCTCCACAGGATTGTTGTGAAGAATTAGTGAAATAAAATTACCTGGCCCAATGCCTGACACATAATGAGTGCTCAGTCAGTATTTTTTGGCCTTGCCTCTTTCTAGAATCTGGTTGGAATGACCCATGAAGCAATTCAGGGTCTGTGATAGTCTTCCTTGATGATGCTGTAATAGTCTTCCTTGTCTGTCTCACTACAGCAGAGTGGTACGGCTTCCTGTCATGTTAGTAACAGAACCATGGACCAGCAGTTTCTGGGTGGTACCAGGATGTCTAAGTAAAGCAGTGGAAATTACAGAGATGCATAATTTGGCGGGGGGAGCACTTCTCAATTGATTCTGATATGATTCTTTCTAACCGAAGAATTGGCATAATATAATTACAGAATTTTTCTGAAGTACACTGATGACAAGTAGAAGGCCTGTGAATGAAATATGTAATTTTTCTGTCTCTAGAAAAATACAAAGTAAAACTGTGAAATTGTGGATTATAATCAGTCCCTGATCATCTTTGAGTGAGCTCTTAAGACTCACATCTCTAAACCAGAGGACCCAGAGCATTAAGGTGCAGTGGCTAAGGAACTGATTTTTTTTCTACATTTGTGTAGAAACACATTTCTGAGTATAAACACATTTACCTACATTTCTGACTAGAAATGGACTGTACTTTTCTCTTAGTAGTATATGCTGTTCAATCAAACAGCCATTTCAATCCAGAGATAGTCTTAGGCCCAGTTTTAAAATAAGTAACATCCCATCAGTGGAAGTAGAAACCTTTCTTGAAGGCTACTTACTTGTTTCAGGTAAGAGGGAGAAAAATTTAATAACACAGAACAGACTTCTAAAGTAAGTTGTTTTTCTTGGGCACATTGTATATGCTGAAAAGTTAATGCTGTTTTTAAAGTTAATTCATGATAATTGGACTGAAGTGCTTGGAAAGTGCTGTTAGAGAGTCTATTTATGAACCTTGTGCCCTCTCTGTCCATTCAGTAAAAGCACCGTTCAGTAAAAGAAAGCAGAGTGAGCTGGCTGCATGGTGTGCACTTAGCCATATTTGCGTCCTTCCCCCCAAAAGTATCTGTTTTTCTAAGTGCTTTTTTCTTTTAATCCATCCACCTCATTGAGTCAGCAGACCCGTGAGGCCCATTATCATTCTAGTCTGAAGACTGGGAAGGGCTGATAAAATGTATTTTTGTAGTGATTCACTGCAAATCACTTTTGCTGCTCGAAAGCATAGGTTGGAGACAGCACTGTAGGTTAAGAAGAGGAGAGAATGTGGCACAAGTGAATTAAATAAATAATCTGTTTAAATGATTGCATTGACACATTTTAAATAAATACAATGCCAAGTCTTTGTTAGAGAGGGGGACATTAATTTTTATCAGGAGTGCAGCTGGGAATGAGTCATTTACGGCGCGGGTACACTTTGACCCAGCAATTCCATTTTATAGTAGCAAAAAGTTGGTAACCACACTTATCTTTAATAATAACAAGTTAATCAATTATGCTCTATTTAAACATACTATTATATCTATTATATCTATTTAGTGAAATACTAAGTAAGCATTAAAATAATGATCTAAAATATTTAATTACATGGAAAAATATCCCTGATAAATTACATAAAAAAGAAAACCATAGACCATATTTTTTGTTCTAAGGAACATATTTCTCGATGTGAAAGAAAAGAGGCTATTAAAATACACATATAATAGTAACAGTAATTTTTCGTTATGGGATTTAAAATTTTCTTATTATTTATTCCTATTATATTTAATAACTATGAGTTATAAGGCATGATAATAAAGTTATAAGAATATTATAAATAATTTTTTTAAAGAGTATATGTTCAGAAGTCATGCTTATAAACAAAAATTAAAATGCTTATTTCAGTAAGTTTCTAATTAGTTACCCAACTATATTACATTGTTCAAGAATTGAGCTTTCCAGAAGCCTCTTTGCAAATAAACCATATTAAAGAAAAAAACATATAAGAACCAAGAACATGTAGTTGTGAAAAAAACATAGAAACTTATCAATGTGTAAAGCCTTAAAAAAAACAAGTGAATTCATAATATCTTCTTTGCCTGAAAATGAAATCAGGTGGTAATTATTTAGAAGTAATAAATGAGAGTGTATTACTGTATATAAAACTATAAAACTATATTTTAAAATATGTGTAATACAGGAGATGAGTTAAATGGTGAAGGAATAGGGGACCCTAAAGGCAACTTTTGGTTGCCTTTAGATCATTCTAGATGCCCAGGAAAAAAAAAAAACAGCAAGTCTACAAGTAAAAAAGCAACCACCTTCTAGAAGGTGAGAGGTGTGGAGAGTTGATTTGAAGGAGATAAGAACTATGGGTGCTGTGGAGGGGAGGGAACCTACTTACAGAGATTACCACAAAGTATTACAAGTAGCAGAGCACAAAATCAAAAGTTTAAGAAGTCTGCCATGGCAGGGGTTGTGCCTGCCTTAAAGTGCTCAGGTGGGGAAGGGGAGAGACCTGGGAATGGACAGCATAGACTGAGGATCCCCTGGATCTCAAGAAGAATGGGTGGCACCAATGTGCTGTAGTGTTCCCAGGCATAGGAGCAGGAACACTGGTTGAGGGCAGTGAGCTTGGGGGCTGTCTCTCTGCTCTGCCTTGTTGTAAACTCTGAACTGGTGCCCAGTCCTGTGACCACTAGGACTGGTCTACAAATGACAAAAGCATGGCTAGACCCATCCCTGCAGAGGATCAGTGTAGGTCCACATGGTGGGAGTCCTAAAATTTGGAGTTTTGAAACCCAGTTATACAGCAGAGATAAAACAGTTCAGACACTGGCAGGGTGAAGGCAGGGATCTGACGAAAGTAGGGACACCAGAAGGGTGATTGCTTTACTGTAAGAAGCTTCCTGAAGAGTGGCGGACATGAACATTTAGCTCTGTGGCTACCTGCCACCATTTTCAAGTTGCCCCTCAGCACTGGAAATCTTTGAGGAGCAAAACAACTCCACATAGTGGAGGCCAGGTGCACATACACCAAGCTCTGCCCCCCTCTGCCCTGCAGGCACATGTCCACTAGGGCAGGTCCACCTGAGAATTAGAGCAATCTGTCACTCTCCCAGAAGACTAGCAGAAACATCTCACTTGCACCAAGCTTACTGATAATGGCATGCTACAAAGCTTCAGCTCTTGGGGAAATAGGATCTAGATTTCTTTTTCTTTTTATGTTTTATTTTTTAATTATTTTTAATTTCTTTAAAAAATTTAATCTTTTTAAATTTAAATTTTATATATTTATATAGATTTTTATTTTATTTTATCTTTTAAATTTTTGGATCTCACCTCTTTAACATGCAGACCAAAACACACCCAGGATCTAGGCCTTTCTTTCTTATCTTTCTTCTTCCTTTCTTTCTTAACCAGAGATGAAGAAGGGCATTATATCACAATGGTCTATTCCTCAAGAAGATCTAACAATTGTAAATATTTATATCCCCAACTTGGGTGTACCCAAATATATAAATAAATAATAAACTTAAAAAACTCATTGATAATAATACAATAATAGTAGAGGGACTTTAACACCCACTTACAGTAATGACATCATCTAAACAGAAAATCAATATGGAAACAATGACTTTGAAGACACATGGGACCAGATGGACTTAACAGATATGTTCAGAACATTTCATCCTAAAGTAACAGAATATACATTCTTTTCAAGTGCACATGGAACATTATCTAGAATAGATCACATAATATGTCACAAATCAGCTCTCAACAAGTACAAAAAGATTGAGATCATACCATGCATATTTTCAAATGATAATGCTATGAAACCTGAAGTCAACCAGAAGAAAAAATTTGGGAAGACCACAAGTACATGGTAGTTAAATAACATGCTACTAAAGAATTAAAAGGTTAAACAGGAAACTAAAGAAGAAATTAAAAAGTACATGGAAGCAAATGAAAATGAAAACACAACAGCCTAAAACCTTTGAGATGCAACAAAGGCAGTTCTAAGAGGGAATTATATTACCATACAGGCCTACCTCACAAAGCAAGAAAAGTCTCAATTACACAAACTCACTTTACTCCTAAAGGAGCTAGAAAAGGAACAGCAAATAAAGCCTATAGCCAGAAGAAGGGAAATAATAAAGATTAGAGGAGAAATAAACTATGTAGAAACAAAAACAACAACAACAAAAACCCCACAGGAGAACAGATCAATGAAGCTAAGAGCTGGTTCTTTGAAAGAATTTATAAAATTAATAATCCCCTAGCCAGACTTACCCAAAAGAGAAGAGAAAGGTCCCAAATAAATAAAATCATGAATGAGAAAGGGAAGATCACAGCCAATAAACAGAATACAAATAACCACAGGAGATATTATGAAAAATCACATGCTAACAAACTGAGAAATCTGGAAGAAGTAGACAAATTCCTGGAAACATACAAACTACCAAAACTGAAACAGGAAGAAATAGAAAATTTGAGCAGACACCTAACCATCAAAGAAACTGAATCATAATCAAAAACATCCCAACCAACTAAAGTCCAGGGCCAGATGACTCCCCAGGGGAATTTAACCAGACATTCAAAGAGTTAATACCTATCATTCTGAAACTGTTCCAAAAAAGAGAAATAGAAGGAAAATTTCCAAAGCATTACCTTGATTCCAAAAGGAATGACCCCACCAAAAAGAATTACAGACCAATATCCCATAACATGGATGCAGAAATTCTTAACAAGATACTATCAAATTGAATCTAACAGTACATAAAAAGAAATACTCACCACGATTAAGTGGAATTTATTCCTGGGTTGTAGAGTGGTATAATATTCACAAATCAATCAACATGATACACCACATTAATAAAAGAAAGGAAGGATAAGAATTATATGATCCTCTCAATAGATGCAGAAAAAGCATTTGGCAAAATACAGCATCCATTCTTGATAAAAACCCTGAACAAAGTAGGGAAGATGGACCATACCTCAACATCATAAAGGCTATGTATGAAAGACCGCAGCTAATATCATCTTCAATGTGGAAAAACTGAAAGCTTTTCCTCTACAATCAGGAACAAGACAAAGATGTCCATTCTCACCATCACTATTTAATGTAGTACTGAAAGTCTTAGCCTCAGCAATCAGCCAACAAAAAGAAATAAAATGCATCTAAATTGTGAAGGAAGAAGTCAAACTTTCACTATTTGCAGACGACATAATACTCTATGTAGAAAACCCAGAAGACTCCACCAAAAAATTGCTAGAACTCATACATGAATTCACCAAGGTTTCAGGATATAACATGAATGTATAAGAATCTGTTGTATTTTTATACACCAATAATGAAGCAGCACAAAGAGAAATCAAGGAATCGATCCCATTTATAATGACACCAAAAACCATAAGATACCTAGGAATAAACCTAACCAAAGAGGTAAAAGATCTGCACTCTGAAAACTATAGAAGACTTATGGAAGAAATTGAAGAGGACACAAAGAACTGGAAAAATGTTCCATGCTCATGGATTGAAAGAATAAATATTATTAAAATACCTATGCTATGCAAAGCAATGTATACATTCAATGCAAACCCTATCAAAATACCACCAGCATTTTTCATAGAGCTAGAACAAACAATCCTAAAATTTGTATGGAACCACAAAAGATCTCAAATAACCAAAGCAATCTTGAGAAGAAAAGCAAAGCTGTTCTGGAGGCATCACAGTTCTGGACTTCAAGTTGTATTACAAAGCTGTCGTCATCAGGACAGTATGGTAGTGGCACAAAAACAAACACAGACAGATCAATGGAACAGACTGGAAACCTCAAAAATGGGCCCACAACTCTTGTCAACCAATCTTCAACAAAGCAGGAAAGAACATCCAATGGAAAAAAGACAGTCTCTTCAATAAATGGTGTTGGGAAATTGGACAGCAATATGTAGAAGAATGAAACTGGACCATTTTCTTACACCATACACAAACATAAATTCAAAATGGTTGAAAGACTAAATGTAAGACAGGACTCTATCAGAATCCTAGAAAAAAACACAGGCAGCACCCTCTTTGACCTTGGCCATAGCAGCTTTTTGCTAGACATGTCATCAGAGGCAGGGGAAACAAAAACAAATGAACTATTGGGACTTCATTCAGGTATTCCTGGCATAACAGAGGAAACAGTCAATGAAATGAAAAGGCAGCCTACAGAATGGGAGAAGATATTTGCAAACGACATCTCTGGTAAAGGGCTAGTATCCAAAATCTATAACGAACTTAAATCAAACTCAGCACCTAAAAAACAAGTAATCCAAGTAAGAGATGGGCAGAAAACATGAATAGACACTTTTCCAACAAAGACATCCAAATGACTAACAGACACATGAAAAGATGCTCAACATCACTAATCATCAGGGAAATACAAATAAAAATCATGATGAGATACCAACTCACACCTGTCAGAATGGATAAAATTAACAACACAGGAAACAATGTTGGAGAGGATGCAGAGAAAGGGTAATCTTCCTATACTATTGGTGGGAATGCAAACTGGTGTAGCCACTCTGGAGAACAGTATAAATGTTCCTCAAAAAGTTAAAAATAGAGCTGCATGCAATCTAGGAATTGCATTACTAGGTATTTACCCAAAGAATATAAAAATGGACATTGGGGAGGGTATGTGCTTTGGTGAGTGCTGTGAAGTGTGTAAACCTGGTGATTCACAGACCTGTACCCCTGGGGATAAAAATATATGTTTATAAAAAATAAAAAATTAAAGAAAAAAATATTACTCTATATTAAAAAAAAAATAGATTCAAAGGAGTACAGGCACCCTGATGTTAATAGCAGCATTATCAACAATGACCAAACTATGGAAAGAGCCCAAATGTCCATCAGCTGGTGAATAGATAAAAAAGAAGTGGTGTGTGTGTGTGTGTGTGTGTGTGTTTACATATATACATACAATGGAATATTATTCAGTCATCAAAAAAGAATGAAATCTTGCCTTTCACAATGAGTTGAATGGAACTAGAGTGTATTATGCTAAGCAAAATAAGTCATTTGGAGAAAACAAATACCATATGATTTCACTCATATGTGGAATTTAAGTTAAAATATAGATGAACATATGGGAGGGGAAAGGAAAGAGAGAGGGAAACAAACCATAAGAGACTCTTAAAGATAGGGAACAAACTGAAGGTTGATGGAGGGAGGTGGGTGGGGGATGAAGTAGATTGATGATGGTTATTAAGGAGGGCACTTGTCATGCTGAGCACTGGATGTTGTATGTAAGTGATGAATCACTGAATTCTACTCCTAAAACCAATATTGTAATGTATGTTAACTGGAATTTAAATAAGAATTTGAAGAAAGAAATAAAGTATGTGTAACATAAAATATTTACGATATAAAACATTTCATAAACTAACAGAAAATTCTGCCAAGACAGCTTTAGCCTGTGGAGGGTATTGGCTGAGATTCTTTACAACATGGTCCATAAAAAGTGGATAGTCTGTGGGCATTGGGCTGATGGTAACGGAAGAAAGAGGACATTAGAATGGCTTTCCACTACCTCATTGGGCTGTGTGACCTCTTTAGACCTTGGTTTTATAATCTGAAAATTGGAGAAAATAATAAATATCTATTAAAGTTGTTAACTAAAAAGCATATTTAAAGTGCCCAGGAAAATGCTCACCAAATAGCAGTGATTCAATGAATATTAGCTCTATACTTGAATTTGGAGTCTCCCTTGGTGATTCAAATTTAATTATCGAAAAAGCTAATGGCTTCAAAAGTAGCCATTTTAGAGAGTGAATTCACAGTGGGAAGAAAAACTCAAGCAGTTTTTCTTTTACAGAACTCTGTGAACAGGTCTTGGGCTAATTTATTCAATATAGTGCCAAACGGCCGTGAAACAGTGAGTTTTCAAATTTCTATCATTTGTTTGGGTTCAGATTTGACTTTGATAAGTTCACAAGTGCAGAGACTCTTTTAGCTGGAGAGCAAGTTGGGTTCTCATCCTAGAAACTTCATATTCAGTAAGTTAACTTGATTGGCAGCCATTCTAAGGGAGAGATTCAGAAGTAGAATAACAAATCTGTGACAATTAATGCCTGAATTACTGAATAAGGAAATTAGGTTGGAGTTTCGTCATTATGACATCTACTAACTTCCATAATCTTTACCTCAGGAAAAAATTTTTAAAAACCTCTCTCTCTTCGAAAGAATAATTATTATAGGGGAAACAAGTGCTAAAACAGCTACATGAAATTACATTCTCTGAGGTGTTGTACAAAACAGTTTTCTCTGACATGTGACTTGCCTTTAAACAATCCAGAGGAGTTTGAATGGTACTTGTTACCTGAGTCTATCCAGATAGTTCGGTGATAGGACAGCATATGGCCTTAGCGATGCCTCCGGTGGTACATCTACTCAACTAGGACATAGAGGCGGGGTCTTCTGGGGCCACAGTGATCCAGAGATTTAATTCAGCTTATAAAAGTAGAATCCTACAGGCTTTCAGTTGTACTTCTTTTAGTCCGTTTTGTTTAAAATCATTCATTGCAGCTCAGATTATCTGTTTACCTGTTTTGCAGTCACAATAATGCTGAAATAATCTTTTCACCAACCACAACAAAAATGTCCTCTAAGGCTGTCAGGCTACTCCATAAAACAAAGCAATTCTGATTATTAAAAGCTTTAAACATCTGAATTTGGTCTGGAAAACCACACTGTGTAATATCTTTTCAGACTTGTAAAGCACATAGAAATGGATAGTATTGGACATATGGAGTTGTTCATTTTGCAGAACACTTGCTATCAGATGTTCTTAAATAACAGGATGAAGAACACATGCTTAATTAGCTCGATTGTCTGTGGATAACTGTGGTGATGCTCAACTTTTCTTTTAGTTTCAAGTTTATGATGCCTTGGAAATTCTCTCTGAAATTTGCCGTCGTGTAGAATGCTTGCACATTGTGCTTTAATTAAATTATTCAGCTCTACTGAAATCCTGCTGTAGTTCATCAAGATATTTCTACTCAGCAATAATATTATCACATAAAGCTACAGCCAGACCTTAAACTTCAATTCTAGGGGCTGTATTTTAAAGATATTATATTCTAGAATTTTAATTCAACTGTCAACACACTTTCTCACTATCTTTTATTTAAACAATAGCAAATGCCAGAAAACAAACAAAAAACCCCAGCTTTTAATATTAAGCCTAACAATGTTAATACTTCTTTTGGCACTCCAGCTATTGAATGGCTGTTGTAGGTATCATGAAGCTAAGTCATTAATTGTGTTAATAGTAGGAGGAGGTAGTAACTGTAGTGACCCAGGAAGTGTGCAGTTGCCATTTATGTTCTGGGGGTTTTTGCACTGTAGCAACAGAGAGCTGATGTGTGTGTATATTAGTTTCCTTTTGCTGTGATAGATTACAACAAACCTGGTGACCTAAAACAACATAAATATATTATCTTATAGCTCTAGAGGTGAGAAATCTGAAGAGAGTCTCACAAGCTGAAGTCAGGGTGTTGTCAGGGGTGCCTTTCTTCTGAAGGCTCTAAGGGAAATTCTCCTTCTTTATCTTTCCATCTTCTAGATGCTGCCTGTGTTCCTTGGCTCCTGGCTCCCCTTCAGTCTCCAAAATCAGCAGTGGTCAATCAAATCCTTCCCACCTTGCCTCATTCTGACACTTAATTCTTTTGCTTCCCTTTTCCACATTTAGAGGACTCTTATGATTATCTTGGGCCCATCTGGATAATCCAGAAAAATCTATGTTAGCATCAGTTATTAGGAACCTTAATTCCATCTTCAATCTTAATTCATGCTTTCCATGTAATATATTCACAGGCTCTAAAGATTAGGACATAGACTTTGGAGGGAAGGGGATTATTCTGCCTACCTTGGAATGTATTTCCATTTTATTTATTTTTTTTTTTTTAATTTTTTATTTTTTTTTTTTTAATTTTTTTATTTTTTATAAACATATATTTTTATCCCCAGGGGTACAGGTCTGTGAATCACCAGGTTTACACACTTCACAGCACTCACCAAAGCAC